>NW_016157181.1:519256-553166 GCF_001687245.7 Rhagoletis zephyria
GGGGCACCGAAATTGCGCATATGGAAACTGTGCATTTAGACATTATTTCGGTTTCAACCGAAACTGTGCATGTATGCTTTATTTCGGTTTTTACCATATGCATTATTTCGGTTTTAAACCGAAACTGTGCATGTATGCATTACTTCGGGTTTTTTCATATGCATTATTTCGCTTTTAAAACGAAAGTATGCATATGCATAATTTCGGTATTTTCTCATATGCATTATTTCGGTTTTCAACCGAAACTGTGCATGTATGCATTACTTCGGGTTTTTCATATGCATTATTTCGGTTTTCAACCGAAACTGTGCATGCATGCATTATTTCGGTTTTTGTTATATGCATTATTTCGGTTTTCAACCGAAACTGTGCATGTATGCATACCTTCGTCTTTCACATATGCATTATTTCGGTTTTCATCCGAAACTGTGCATGTATGCTTTATTTCGGTTTTTGCCATATGCATTATTTCGGTTTTGAACTGAAATTGTGCATGCATGCATTATTTCGGTTTTTGTTATATGCATTATTTCGGTTTTCTAACGAAAGTGTGCATATGGATAATTTCGTTTTTTCTAATATGAATTATTTACTTCTACTTAGTAAGGGTTTTAAAAAAAGAAAAGGATAAAAGCAAAGATGTGAAAGATAAAAACAAAGATGAAGACCAAGGTAAAGTTACCGATTTTAAAACCAAAAATACCATTGGAAAGGTAATTTTCTGTAGACGAGGAGAGTTTTTATAGTTTCTAAATTGGTTGAAAATCGTCGTTTAAAAATTTCCATATTTGTGTATGGTTTCTTTTTGCAACCTGTTCAATTTAAGCTGTTTAGCATTTTGTTTTACTTCGTATTTGAAATTAAACTTTGAAATAGAGATAAATATGAAAATGAAGTCACAAGTGATAACGATGAAGACAAAAAAAGGCAAAAGTGAAGATAAGGATGAAAATTGAGGTAAAGGCGAAAATGGGGACAATGAGAAATACATAAGAATTAGGTTAACAGAGTTGAAATTTTCCGATAGGAATCGAAATAAAATCAGCCATAAAGGTTACTGAAATTTATCCAATCATCGAGTTGAGTTATCACGTCATCGCACCTCATCTCATCTACGTGAAAAAAGAAAAGGATAAAAGCAAAGATGTGAAAGATAAAAACAAAGATGAAGACCAAGGTAAAGTTACCGATTTCAAAACCAAAAACACCATTGGAAAGGTAATTTTCTGTAGATGAGGAGAGTTTTTATAGTTTCGAAATTGGTTGAAAATCGTCGTTTAAAAAGCTGTTTAGCATTTTGTTTTACTTCGTATTTGAAATTAAACTTTGAAATAGAGATAAATATGAAAATGAAGTCACAAGTGATAACGATGAAGACAAAAAAAGGCAAAAGTGAAGATAAAGATGAAAATTGAGGTAAAGGCGAAAATGGGGACAATGAGAAATACATAAAAATTGGGTTAACAGAGTTGAAATTTTCCGATAGGAATCGAAATAAAATCAGCCATAAAGGTTACTGAAATTTATCGAATCATCGAAGTTTATAATTATCGAAATTTATACATGCTTATTAAGTTATCGCAACGTATCGAATTATTCAAACTGATCAATGTTTACTGAGTTGTCGAAATTTATAGACACAGAAACTTAGTTGTCCAAATTTACGGATAGTTATCGAGCTATAAAAACGTGTGGGATTAACGAAATTTGTCAAGTTAAAGAAATGTATCAAGTTATCGATATTTATTGAATTATCATTATTTATAGACTTAACGAAATTTATCGAGGTGTCGTAATGCATGGAGTTCTTTCAACTTACAGAGTTATCGATAATTATTGATCTACTGAAATTGGTTGGTTCAACGAAGCGAAGTTTATGGAATTTTCAAGATATATCGATTTATCGAAATTATCGAATTTAATCGTCTTAACAGAGTGTAACGAGTTATCAAAATGTTTATATAGTTTTCGAAAAAAGTGGATATCAAAAGTAAAAATTTATAAAGGTATCCAAAGTTTTTACATTCTTGAGTTATCGAAATTTATCGAGCCATCGAATTTCACAGTTATCGAAATTAGTCGAGCTAAAGAATTTTGTTGAGTTATCGAATTGTAGTGTTCTTGAAATTCATCGAACTATCGATATGTATCAAATCATTGAAATTTATCGATAAACTTGAATGTATCGGGTCAATTCCAAGTCCTGCCGAAGTTCTCCAAAGACCTCAGATAAAAAAAAATTTAGTTACGTTCGTATAAGTTTTGCTACGTGTTAAGTTAGAAAACCTCTCCAAGGCTTCTAAAACTAGAAAAACTGTCGAATTTCGACAGTAACTGGCACTCTAGTAAGGTATTATTACGTGCTCCTAAAGGCCCGTCCACATACAACTTTGGCGTTGCGTCGGCGCTGGCGTCGCTTTGACAGCAGCGCGAGTAACGCCCGTGCTTGCTACAATGAACGCTTAGCAAGAATACTTTGGTCACTAAATTAACATACTAGCGGCACCAAAAACCAAAATTTTACATCAATAATTGCATTAAAAAATATATTTCTTGCCCGCATTTGATTAAAAATGAAAATTGAATCACATAATTTTGATTATTTGGAACAGCTGACGAATGACGCGCGCTAAAAGTTGAGAGTTGGTCATCTTTCTGCGTTGTGTTGGCGTTGGCGTTGCCCAACTTTGGTTATGTGGAGACTTTCATATAAATGCATGTAATCATAGTCAGCTGTCGAAGCGACGCCAACGCCAACGCAACGCCAAAGTTGTATGTAAACGGGCCTTAATTCCCACTGGGTTGTTATTAAGCACATGCACATGTGTGTGGGCCGATTTTTGTACAAATTTCAGCCCATGCACATGCACATAATATATTCTTAAAAGAATTTGTTTATTAAACGTTATTTTTTGAAAGACAATTCAATNATTATTCCAAATATCGCCTGAAGCGATAACAAACGGACTCATTCAGGTAATAAGAAAACGACTCACCCAGGCGAGTTGCCTTCGGCGGACGTTTTAGAGCGACCGGTAATAGGAAATCGATTCGATGGCAATATTACCGGCAATAAATTTGTTTCCGAGGGCGACACGTTTTCTTATTGCCGGCAACACAAATTGTTTGGTGGGGAGCAAGTTTTTAATTTTTTATATGCACAGCACACGTATGTGAGCGTAAAATGTTAGGATGTGCTGCACATGTGTGTGCAAATACGAACCCTGCTAATAACTATTGGTCACCGGTTTTAATAAGTGGATAAAAGCAAAATCCAAACAAAACCCGTAAATATAATACGTTTGTACATACGATTGGCCAAGCTCATCTACAGAGGGCACATTTGTTGCTTCGGTTGGCAGCGCTTGACACAAATATCAAGGTAAACAACCAGAAACAGCATACAACAAAAGAATTAAACGAGAGGTTACCAGTAAGGAATAAATTATGGAGGGCTGTAAAATAATCGAACCAGGCCGCTGTTGTAGCCGCTACAACAACAACAACAACCAGGCGAAAAGATAGCAATAAAGAAATGAGTAAAATGAAGCATATATCTTTGGATAACCTGGAAACGAATACTCATTTGCATGTACATATTAAGTATAAATATTCATATACTTAACGACGAAAAATAATAAAATTGGCTATTAAATATATGTATTGTTTGTGGTATGCAATTCTATCGCCGACACACCCAAATTCTTTCGAACGTGACGCATTAGTTCATTCATGAAAATTGTGTATATTATGGAAAATTATGTCCAACATTAACTTCGCGACAGACCTATTGTAACCTAATACATACCAAGATATCTCTCGTTTAATATTAAAGATAATTCGTATACATGGTTTGTATAAAAAACAAGAGATGGAAAGCCACATATGTACATACATACATGTATATTCCCATTTTTTGAGAAATTTAAGTTATTTATTAGGCTAAATAAAAACGTAACTTTCGAATTTATTTTCTATATTATAAAACCGTTTGGATTGTTTGCATTAATGTACAAAGTGTACTAACCGTAGCTCGTCCCGCAACATTCACATTCGATTCCAATGCACTACCTCTAGCTGATGGGTGAAGACGCACACTTGCCAAGTGCTACTCCAAGGCGGCAGGCCAGCAACAACGCTTTTGCACTTGACCAGTTTGCCGTTCCCCTTTTTTTGGGTTTTTCTTATTCTCTTTACTTGTCTACTTTTTCGGATTTTGCTATTGCTATTACTTCTGCTTCCGTCACCACAGCCACCACCCGAATCCGATTTTCAGTAGCGTAGGTATGCACTTTCTCGACTATATTTTATGAAGAAGTTACTCTTTACACTCCGCGGTATATTCCAACATAATAGGAGCAAAACCAATTATTAAAAATACTGTAGAAATGATAAAACAGAAGCGCGCCCCACAATTCTCTACTTTTTATGCGTTAGTAAAAAATTACGATAAAAACACCACCCGGACGACATGCCAAACAGAACTCAACTAAATGAATGAATGTCAGAACAGGGATAGATCACAAAACTTCCACTGGAATACACTACCGGACGTCACTGGAATGCACTACCGGAAGTATAGGGTGATCCTCTTTCTTCTTTCTTCAGCTACTTTCGTCAAAACTTGCCGACACAGGGTTGAAATTGACTGTGTTCACTATCCAAACTATGTAGACGTTCACACAATCCTAGGACAAAGAACGTAAATATACAAGGTTGGATAAATATTGACATTTGTGTCAATCGAATGCCTTGTAAGGTTGCATTTGTGAAGGAAAGAGAAGCGGGTAACTAATTGATATCCTTTTGTGAAAAGGTAGTAGGAAAAGTAAGTAGTTTGGTAGTGCTGAAATACGTTTTTGTATACAAATTAAATTAAATATATAAGAAGATTCCACTGATCTAAACAATAGACAATGAATTAACTTTTTATAGCCACATAAATATTAAAAATGAAATAAATGGATATTCACATTAAATTCTTGCCAAAGAAAAATCTTTGAAATCTTTGAAGAAGTATTCCCAAATATTCAAAATAAACCATGGTTTCATTGAAATATCTTAATACTATGTCTCCATTGTGAGATTTAATGAAGATTTAGCCCTCTGACGAGATTTGACGTTAAAGCTTTTGAGATTTATCATATAAAATTAAATCTCGAAAGGCAGTAGATTTAAGTTAAATCTCCGTCAAATCTTCAATAATATTGATCAATAAGTATAGATTGTGGGATGTGGCAACCACAAATTCACATGCCATAAGTCAAATGACATTTGTGTTTTCAATATACAGTTGAGGACATTGAAATCTAGCCTATCATAAAAACATGAATTTTCGTATTTTTAGGGATTTTTATATTTTTTTGTTAGTTTGGGAGGAAAATTAGTAATACATATTTACATAACTTTGGTTGTAATAAATTAAGAAAATATTATTTTAAAAACTAAAAATTTAGAAGAAATGTTTTATAGTAATATCATGCAGAGTCTTCTCCGCTTTCTATAAGTCATTTACGCGCTGCGACAAAAAATTTATAAATTTCGGTAATGGTTCTGCTTCGATAACATTGCACCGAACATCCTCTAGAACTCAGTTCGTATTCATGATATGCCAAAGGCCCACGATTGGATTTTCGGTTCCCGCCTATGAATAAGAGAGTTATACAAAAATGTTTCTTTCCTCAAATGTTTTTTACCGTTTTGATAATTTTTCTTAAATTCGGGAAAATGATTCGGAATATGGTACCATTCTTTACACTTTCCAAACTATATATTATACATACATTTTTACCACGAACAAGAAGCCAATAATATTCAGAATTCATATAATGAAATTCCGCTTGGTACCTTCCTTTTATCTGTCTGTATATCAATGTCCGCAACTGTATTTGTAAAATCATACATAAGCAAACGTCAAATATTTAAAAATGTGAACGTCAAACATATCTCGTAATGGTAATGGAGACGGTTGTGATTTAGCAACTGTATTTATTAAATCATAATGGATAAATCTCTCAATGGAGACATAGTATAAATTGAATTACATTTGTTTTTTTTTTTAATTAAAATTTTTTAGTAATGTTTTTTACTTTTTTCTCCAATCGGTCTTGTTAATCATTATATCGGTTAAACTTTAAAAATATGTCTTCAATATCGGTATTTAATTACATTTCGTTTTTTAAAAATGTTAATTTTTTGTAATGGTGTGTACTTTTTTCTGCAATCAGTCACAATCAGAACAAGAATATATCTTTATTAATATTTTCACTTTCGCTTTTATGGAGTGGTATAGTTACTTGTAAATTTGACCAACCCAAAGGCTGCAGGGGTAAAATACATGCACCAGCAAACGTGGACGGACACCCAAATGATCCTGACCGTCACAAGAGAATATATTTATTAATACTTGTACTTTCTGCACCAGCCATATATGGACGGACACGCAGGGATCCTAGCATGCAAAACTTACATACTTACTTAGTGCAGCCGGCACTTGTTGTAAAACGCAACTTTTTGAATACAAATTTGAATAACTCCGATACCCTGCAAATAAATATGTAAATTACTGTTGTAATTCAAAATATTTCTATTATTTTTGATTTTTTTGCCATACTTACTTGAATTTGCCCAATAAGAAAATGAATTTCCACGAAACAATCGATAAATATATCGGCAGTGTTGCCTGTTGAACTTTTTATACGAAGACAATATTTTTCCTTGTATTTTAGTAGTAGTTTCTATAAATCAAAAAAGAAGGCGACACAGGCTAAGGCAGAATGCGGGAGCGAGACAACTGCCAGCTTATCCAACCTTGTATTATTGAATCATGGTAAATATAGGCTGCATTTCTTTATTGATTCTGAACGTTTGGAATAAACTTTTTTGTTTACTTATTCTTTATAACGTTCCTGGTGATATGTTAACGTATATTTCAAAGGCATTCTGTTTATTCCGGCTGTGAAATGGGATTATCCGGAATGTATAAAGAAACGCAGCCATAGAGAACGTGTAATTAAGGAAGGGTGCAAATCGTATACAAGGCGAATTTAGATTTTCGCCGCGGTACTACTGAATGTCAAAATGATGTGTTTGTTGTAAGCAAGGCGAATTCATATTACAACAAAATCATCATTTTGACATTCAGTAGTACCGTGGCGAAAATCTAAATTCGCCAGTAACACCGCCTTGTAAAAATTCGCCTTGACAGTATATTTGCTCTTTTTCAAAGAACGGTATACTGTAAGAAGGGACAGCTCGTTGAGGTGTAACGAGTGAGATTGGAAGGTTTGCAACAATGTGCATTTATGCAATAAAGTGGTACTAGAACAGCTGATATGTTATTTTTGTCTCCACACTAGTACAGCAGAATGTCATTCAAGAAAAAATGGCGTAACTTTACACCGATGGTCTACCAACTGTTATTTTGTCGATCAATATAATTGGAAGTTTTTGTGTGTGGGCACTTTGATGTCTTGAAATAAGCATTTGTTGCATTACGCCACCAGACAATATTCTCTCAATTTCGGTGTTTAAAAACATTTAAATCTTAAAAAAAAACTTGCTGAATAATTTCCTAAAACGTAATCATAACGCTTTCTTTCAAATGAAAATATGGCTGTCAAACTATTGAATTGCCTGCAATAGATGTCAAGCAATAAGCGCTCTTTCGAAGGTCGCGCTTCGTCGGCCCAGAAGAAATGCGCAGCCTACTTTAGTAGGCAATTCACACTGCACCCTTCGGTAGACAAGACCAAACGACGAGTGACCAGGAGGCTGCACAAGCTGCCAAAAAACAGTGCACCACTTGTTTTACCAGCTGTGAAGTGAAGGGGGCCATCGGGAAGGCGAAAGCCTCCAAAGCAATTGGACCCGACGGAATCTGTATGCTGATGCTAAAACATTTAGGGCCTAAGGGAGTAGCTTACCTAACGGAGGTCCTCAACCTGTCCATGGCCACTCTCATCATTCCTGATGTGTGGAAATCAGGGAGAGTGGTCCCACTGCTGAAACCGGGGAAGCCCGCCAACAAAGGAGACTCTTATCGTCCGATAACGCCCCTTTCCCCGGTCGCGAAGACGCTTGAGGCCCTGCTACTCCCATACTGCACTTGCCACCTGACCCAAGCTAAGCACCAGCACTGATTCCGTAAAGTGCACAGCACAACAACAGCACTTAACGCCATAAACACACAAATAACTCGTGGCCTAAATCGAAACCGCCCCTGTGAGAGAACGGTCTTAGTAGCGCTGGACTTGTCAAAGGCGTTTGACACCGTCTGCCATTCCACGCTATTAGAAGACATCGAGGCCTCCTCACTCCCACAGGGACTGAAGCGATGGTCGGCGAATTATATGAGTGGTCGACAGTCGTCAGAGATCAAACCTCGAAACCAAGAAGGATTAAACAAGGGGTTCCACAAGGTGGTGTTCTCTCCCCCTTGCTATTTAACTTCTACATCTCGAAACTTCCTCAACCACCTGAGGGAGTTTCCCTGATCTCATACGCTGACGATTGCTCGATTTTGGCGTCCGGGAATGGAATTGATGACCTCTGCTCAAAAGTGAACGACTATCTCTCCAGCCTTTCTCGCTTCTTCACTGCAAGGAGCCTAACACTCTCCCCAACGAAATCCACGGCGACCCTCTTCACCACCTGGACGAAGGAGGTCACGTTGCTGGCAACATACAAGGCAATTGGCCGGCCGGTTCTAAACTATGCTGCGCCAGTTTGGACGCCGGGGACTAGTTGGACGCAGTGGACGAAGCTACAGACTTGTCAGAACGCCGCACTCCGGACAGCGACTGGGTGCCTTCTGTTGACGCCTGAGCACCACCTGCACAGCGAGGCCCAAGTGCTCCCCGTTAGGGAACACAACAAAATGCTCTGTAAGCAATTTCTGGTGGGGTGTCACAGAAGTGAACACCCTAACATACCGTTGCTTCAGGTGGAGCCTCCGCCCAGGCACGTCAGGGGGCACCTATTCGTGTACAAGGACGCAGTCCAACAGTACGTAGACCAACGATTGGACCCGACGACTTACAGACGAGCCATCAACGACATTCATAGAGAGTCAGTTACTACCTACCTCGACTCTCGACCTATGAATGCCGTAATACGAGCCCAATCACCACCTGTAGAAGAGACGGAGCTTCAACTGCCACGAGAGACCCGCGTTACCCTGGCTCAATTACGGTCTGGATACTGTAGCCGCCTTAACAGCTACCTGTCCAGACTCGACCCCAATATCCCCAATGAGTGCCCGGCATGTGGAGAATCACCCCCACGACACCAACCACCTCTTTACATGCCAGCTCAATCCGACTCAACTAACACCCCTCTCCCTCTGGTCCGAACCCATCGAAACAGCTCGTTTCCTGGGCCTCCCGTTAGTTGAGCTTGACGACAATGATTGAACGTAGACCCGAAATAGGCGGGGCTTAGTAGTGCCGCTACAACAACAACAACAACATTGCAGCCCATGGGAAATAGGCGGTCTCCATTGGAAATATATTTTGTGACATGGTTATCACGACATCAGTGCTTTCCTGTGGAGACAGGGACCTAAGAAGTCAGCAAATCGAAATGGCGAAAATTATCCCCGATTTTCCTTCGTTTTTACATCCCTGTGTACCAAAAAGCAATATACATGGGATCTTTACGTTTGTTCGCTTGCTATGACCTTATACGGATGCGCCTTGGATTGCAAGAATTTCAAGTTGGCGATTCACAGCTGACAACAACAATTGCGTACAAATGAGTTTCTGTGTGTGAATGCAAAGGGCAACACCAAAAGAGAAATCGCCGATAATAAGAAACTCGAGTTTCCGTGTTTGAACGCAGACTAAAGGAATTCGCAGGACATTTTCGCGTAGGACTAGGGATGCAAGTCAAAAAAATACATGGATTTTTTTTTCATTCGTTGCATCGAAATATAGCATCGATTCATATCGATGTATCGTGTAAAAAACATCGATATTTTCGATGCATTGAATGAAAATATCAACAGTTTCGAATGTTTAAGTATTAAATCTCAGTGAAATGTATTTATAGATTTAAATAGTTACAAATCCTTTTTTTTTGGTCTTTTGATAAGCTTTCGAAAAAAGTTTTTGGAAGGTACTGAAGTGGCGACCATAAGCATAGTAAAATAACATAAAGTGTGCCAGCTAACGATTCTATTTCGGTACACTTATTTGGTAATTTATTATCATAATTTTTTCTTTCATTTGACTTTTATGTTAACCCTTTGCAGTGAGAACTTATGAAGTTTTTTTGATTTGAGAAAAAGATTAAAAAAAACCATCTCAAGAAATTCTTGCCGCTTGTTCAAAAGCACACATAACATTGCAGTACTGATGTTTTCTGTCCCTCAGGATGAGGACCTAAGCCGAAATCGGGCAGAGGTGTGCAACAAAACCAAAGGTCAATGCAAGAATTCAAAAAAACGAAAATGACAAACTCAAATTTTGCTTTGAAGTAAGCGTACATTCCTTTTATATTACTTCACTATGTTTATAAGCTACGTAAATAAATTTTGGAAATTGCTGTTTAAAATCTGCCCAAATTTCCAAAGGGTTTTAGAGTTTCAATATCATATCAATTAATATCATTTTGTGCAGGGTTGTTTGGCGATAAACGTTTCTACTAATAAATTAGCAACACGCACGTCCATCGCATTTTCAGCAATAATAGGAAATGTTGCTTGATATCGGATGTTTGGTAGTGTGAAAAGCTGCAGTGGGAAAGTGGGCGTATGTGCATATAAACCAAACACAAACCTTTTGCATAATATAATGTATATTTTAATAGTGTTAAGTGGTGAAATTTCCACATTTAGAATAATTTCTAGAGCGAAGAGTTTGGAAGCATACAAAATAATTTTCATACGTACAGTGTACATTGCACACAAAAGTCGATGCATCGAAAAAAATACATCGATATATATCGGAAGGTCCAAAAAATCGGTTTTATTCGATGCATCGAATAGCAAACATCGATGTTTCCGATGCATCGATATTTTTTCTGCATCCCTACGTTGAAGAAAAGTGATTGATGATAGAAATAGAGAAATGAAATAAGTAGATCAGCCTACAAAGCCCATCGAATAGAAGTGTTCACACAATCCTAGTCGATGGCAGGGAAAAATATTCCTGGTGCAAGATGGTGCTGGAAAATGCTTTAGTTGCGAAAAACCAGGCCACTTCGCACGCGAATGTGAGATGGGTTCCAACAGTTCAGCAGGACGCAAACCCAGGGCTGAAGAAGGCGACCCAAACTTCAGTCAATCGTTAAACTAAATCGAGCCAGCAGGAGAGGGGCGCGTGCTGGCTCCAGCAGTTGAAGACCCCATAATCTTCGTCTCACAAATTTGCCGGAAAACGAGCAAGCTCACTGCTAGTGGATGTGTTAATGGGCAAGAGCGAGTACCCAGCATAAAATCGGTAATCGCCTTTAGTGGTAACGTGTTCTAGAAGGCATAGCGATATAATGCCTTCGTATTTCTTCGCTTCTTTTAGGCATTGCCGGTAATGCAAAGTATAATGTCCTACAATATTTTATTTATTTCGCTTCTTTGTTTCATTTCGGAGAATCTAAAGGAGAATGTCCTATAATACTTTTTTTTTAATTTGCTACATTTCGGGGAATGCAAACTAGAATGCTGCATCGTAGTCAAATTAAAAATAGAATAAATATCCAAAATTTCTTTTTCTACCGATACTTTCTCTGAAAATTTGTCTTGCATAAAAATCATGCTTTGTTTTGTTCAATTTGCAGCGAAGTTAAAGTACAAGAGTGAGGAAGTACAATTTTAAGCTTAATTAAATATGCAATTATGTACATACCGATTTTTAAGTAAAATCTAAATACCTAAATACATACATATGTTTGTTTAAAAACTGATTTACAAAAATTTTAGTTAATTTTAATCTTTTAAGACATTTTCTAATTTCAATTTAATACAAATAAGTATATACTTATCTAGGCATTCTACTTTAGTTTCTCTGTATGGCATTCTTTGTTTGCTTCTCTTAATTCTGTTTATCCCAGGGTACGAAAATAAAATGTACAAAACAATTCCCATTTGCTCATCGATCATCATATCATTTGTGGTTTTGTACATAGTCAGAAACAAATTGTAAGATTCACTGACATTTTTCCCAACGAGAAACGTTTGCTGTTAGTTTGTGACAATTGTACCATATTGTACGTTTTATATGTATGCAAACGTTTCAATTACGTGAAAAATTTTTTTTTCTGTAAATTTTCATATCCAATTCAATTTAAAAACATTTTTATTTTTTTTATTCATTGCAGCCATTCGTTTTGTATTTAGTTATTGCATATATGTACATACGTACATATATTTTTCTCTGCACGATTCATTTCGTTGGTTGTTTCGTCTGTAACTACTAAACTATTGTAGTGCACTATCGCCAAAGTGAACTCAGCCGTTTTGTTTTCGTATTGTATCGAACTGTTGAAGTAATATACGAAACGAAATAGTAACGTACAATATAGTTTATTTTCGTACACTGGTTTATCCATGCGTTCTCCCTTTGTTCGAAGGTAATACTGCGGGTAAGGGCTTACCGCCAATGACGTGCCCATGTTAAAATAATGCCTTCTTTAAGCGAAAGGGTAAGCGATTCACATCGCCTAACTCGTTTCCACTTTCGTTTCTGTGGTAATCGTTTTAGTTAATTTTAATCTTTTAAGACATTTTCTAATTTCAATTCAATACAAATAAGTATATACTTATCTAGGCATTCTACTTTAGTTTCTCTGTATGGCATTCTTTGTTTGCTTCTCTTAATTCTGTTTATCCCAGGGTACGAAAATAAAATGTACAAAACAATTCACATTTGCTCATCGATCATCATATCATTTGTGGTTTTGTACATAGTCAGAAACAAATTGTAAGATTCACTGACATTTTTCCCAACGAGAAACGTTTGCTTTTCGTTTGTGACAATTGTACCATATTGTACGTTTTATATGTATGCAAACGTTTCAATTACGTGAAAGATTTTTTTTTCTGTAAATTTTCATATCCAATTCAATTTAAAAACATTTTTATTTTTTTTATTCATTGCAGCCATTCGTTTTGTATTTAGTTATTGCATATATGTACATACATATATTTTTCTCTGCACGATTCATTTCGTTTGTTGTTTCGTCTGTAACTACTAAACTATTGTAGTGCACGTTCGCCAAAGTGAACTCAGCCGTTTTGTTTTCATATTGTATCGAACTGTTGAAGTAATATACGAAACGAAAGAGTAGCGTACAATATAGTTTATTTTCGTACATTGGTTTATCCATGCGTTCTCCCTTTGTTCGAAGGTAATACTGCGAGTAAGGGCTTACCGCCAATGACGTGCCCATGTTAAAATAATGCCTTCTTTAAGCGAAAGGGTAAGCGATTCACATCGCCTAACTCGTTTCCACTTTCGTTTTTGTGGTAATCGTGTTTTTTGCTGGGTACTGACAGTGGATACTGGAGCGTCACATTCCATTCTTCGACCTGATTTGGCTACTTTTTATGCCTCTACATTGAGCAAAGTTGCGGACTGCAACTGGTGAGCGCACCCAGGTGTTAGGAGAAGTACCATGCGAGGTGATAATCGGGGGTGTGGCCCCGTACAAGTTTATAGTTGCAGACATTGTGGATGAAGTCATCATCGGCATGGACTTCCTACTTGGCCAAGGCATGAAGACTGACCACCAGGGAATGATCCTGACATATCGCGATAGGAAAGTGGGTTGGTTACGACAGCCAGTACTGTAGCAGACGGTTGCTCTTAGAGGAAATCCCGAAGATTCCACAGAAACGGAAGCATTAGGCGCGCTTCGAAGTATCCAGGAAAAGGTTGTGGTTGGCAAAGGGTGCAAAGGCAAGCAGTAAACCCTGAGGCACAGGTTGAAGATAAACATGTCCGGTCAATGAAGTTGGCATCGGCGGACGGGCCCGTTGAGGAACGACTACGTAAGTTTCTGTGGGAGGATCCGGATTTAGCAGGATGTGCTATATGCAGTGCCTCTCGAGAATCGAAGCCTGGGAGTCGTGCCCATGAGAAGAAACATGGTCTGGTCACCACCAGTGGCCGGCAGAAGTACGGCCATGTGAGATGGTGCACTCCCGGAGATAAGCCGGAAGGAATGTCCAGTAACGCATCGAATCGAGAGGGTTTCCAGGAAGGCGATTTTGTGTTGTTTTACAAGCCGAAGCGGAAGAAATGCTTCACATCCAAACAACGACGTAACTGGAAAGGTCCGTATAAGATTGTCAAAAGGCTGAATGACGTAGTGTATCGAATCAAGACCGTTGGGAGACCGAGAAAAAAAATGAAGGAGGTCCACTTGGAAAGGCTTGCAGCATTTGATGGGGACGATCAGGCTTATAGCACAGTAATGCATACTTTGCACTGCTATGCCATTTTCACGTAGAAATCAAAAACCAACAGACTTCTATATATGTAACGCTGTGGGTAACCGCTTACACGCAAAGATGAACTGATTCCTTATGCGACAACTCTCATGCAACGCCAAGTATGCATAACTGAGCTATTAAGCGGAGGGCAGTGTGCAGTGTTGCCAACTTTTGATTTTCAAAAAGCACCAAAAACTTGGAAAAAGGCGTTTTACCAAACTAAAAGCACCAATTTTTTTTTTTAACCAAAGGATGCTTTTTTCATAAAAGTTTGTATTTAACAAAAGCAAAAAATTAACAATATTTACAAGAATACATACATAAATCAATACACAAAACGTTTTCGCTCATAACGATTGAATAGCCTCTACGCATGCTATGATGACTCATGCTTACGACGTAATACCGAAGTACTATTAAAACTACTATATCCAGTGCACGGACTTTACCACTTTATTGGTAGATCTACAAACTTTTTAGCTATATTATATTTTCTACCATTTTTACCAACAAAGACTAAAATTCTGCCAATATTTTGCCGAAAGAAAGCAAACAGATTTAAATGAGCATATACATACATATATTTTGTCATCGAACACACCTTAAATAAAATTTAAAAGTAAACTTTGACGGAGAACAATTGCTTGAGTCTCCCTCCTATTAAATTAATACAGGGCCCGAATCAGGGCATCCGAGATCGAACTAAATTTTATACGAAATTTATTTTTGAACCTTCGGGAAGGAGTATAAAAACAAAAATTACACGAAAAATTTGTACGCACAATGCCAGTAATAATTACACATGATCAAAATTTTTTTGATATGAAAAAAAACAGCAACACCCTCCACAACAAAAATTCTAAAAAAATTAACGGTAATTTTTAACGACTTGAAACTTCCACTTTCTAACACTACAATTGAATGGGCTACAAAACTGCATAAGCGAAAATTTTCTAAATATTCTAATTAAAAAGTTTGAAATTTTGATGACAATTTTTTGATGTTTGATTAATTTTTTTGCAATTTGTGCAAGCTTTTAAACTTTTATCATTGTGGTTTCGGTTATGCATTGAATTATATTTCAAATGAAAATTATTAAAAATAAATAAATAAACATAATTTGCAAACAATATTATTTAAAATTTCGTTACTAATAAGTTGATCGCATCTGTATATCATTTTGACATTAAGGTTCATGAAGGCGTAAATCCAGGTGCTCTGGTAACGCCATCTTTTATGAATTCGCCATGTTTTATCCTATTTGAGTAAAAACCACTACAATTGAATGGGCTCCAAAACTGCATAAGCGAAAATTTTCTAAATATTCTAATTAAAAAGTTTGAAATTTTGATGACAATTTTTTGATGTTTGATTAATTTTTTTGCAATTTGTGCAAGCTTTTAAACTTTTATCATTGTGGTTTCGGTTATGCATTGAATTATATTTCAAATGAAAATTATTAAAAATAAATAAATAAACATAATTTGCAAACAATATTATTTAAAATTTCGTTACTAATAAGTTGATCGCATCTGTATATCATTTTGACATTAAGGTTCATGAAGGCGTAAATCCAGGTGCTCTGGTAACGCCATCTTTTATGAATTCGCCATGTTTTATCCTATTTGAGTAAAAACCATCTGATATTGTTTCTTCTAAAAAATCTACCAACTTCAACCATTTTTTGTATGTAAAATCTACCAATAATAATTTTTTCGAAGTCCGTGCACTGACTATATCACGAGAGAAAAAATCGAATCGCAACACACGAAAATAATGCCCTAAGTAGAAATGAGCAAAAAAATTTATGTTTTCAGTATATAACCTCAAATATCGCAAAAACCCGTGTTTTTGGCAATCTGGGGGTAGGATATCTAAAAATTCTAGTACTGGTGCAATTGTGCGGTTAGATTTGGATTCAGCACCAAGAAACGATGTGTTTTACTCAGGTGGTAAAAAATCAAAATTTGTACAAACAATTAGAAAAGAAATACTTAACTTACCCGCGTACTAGCATTTTCAACGCGACTAGAATTCAACAAGGTGGGTTTGCAACTTCAGCTTTTAATCAATCATGGTTGTATTTTAATAATAATAATAATAGATTGGCGCTTACACATATGTTAGTGTTTGGCCGAGCTTCTCCTCCGATTTGTGCGGTGCGCCTTGATGTTGTCACACAAAGAGGAGAGACCTACAGTTTAACGCCGACTCCGAACGGCGATTGTATTTTTATGAGAAGCTGGTTTTCATGGCAGAAATACACTCGGGGGTTTGCCATTGCCTGCCGAGGGACGACCGCCGTTAAGGAAAAACCTTTTTTCTATTATTTTTTTTTCGATGTTGCTTTTACTAGGGGTTGAACCCAGGCATTGCGGAGTGGAAGCGCGCACTGCTTACCACTACACCACAGCGGCCGACAAATTTAAATTTGTATGTTCTTGTAAATTCCGCATCTTCATGAGACACCGCAGCTTATAATATTTCAAATTATTTCAGGTTTTAACTATCTCGGAGTAATATTAGTTCAAAAAAAGCACCAAAACAGGCACTAGGCACTAAGTAATATTTTTTGGCGTTTTAATTTTCAAAAAGCACTAAATCTAGTGCTTAAAGCACCAAGTTGGCAACTATGGCAGTGGCTACGAATGTTCGATATTATATCGATTATTCTGAATATCGATATTTTATGGTGCGATAATCGATTTTTTGAATCGATATTCCCAGGTCGATACATCGATACTTTGCCCGCATCATCGATATTTAAGTTGAAACACCTGCCCATGATTCAATAATACAAGGTTCGATAAACTGACAGTTGTCTCTCTCGCACCGCCCCTCTAGCAGTGGCACCGTGTTGCTTCTTTGCAATTTTACATGGAAACAGTGTAGCTTTGGTGTGATATAAAAATATAAGCTTTTGTGCAATATCTTTATTTGTATATGCATATGAAGCATATTTAACTGATGAAAACATAAGCATTGGATGTTTACATCAGTCTCATAGTAGTCTTATTTTAATTTTGAGTCATTTTGCAGTTTTTATACGGCTAAATAGCATATAAATTACGTAATTCACGTAGATATATCAATATTACGTTCAACATTTCGTTTAAAATGCCAGATTTCCTGCAAATACATTAGAATTTACGAAAGGAATTTCACTACTAATTGCCTACTTTGCGTACTTTTCTACTACCATTTTCGAAACAAGGGATTGCATTCTTGCCCTTTCTCTGTCCTCCGTAAATGCAACCTTTTGTAAGGGAGTGTCAAACCGCAGCTGTCAATAATTATCTAACCTTGTATTATTGAATCATGCACCTGCCCACGAACGAAAGACACAAGATCATGATAAAAGCATAGTAAGGTAAAACTGTTCTCAATGCGTCGGCCATGATTTTTTTTTTTTTGAAGTTTGCCAACATTTCAAATCGAATGAAATTGAGAGTAAAAAAAGGAATTGTTCAAAGTTTTTGTTGTTTGAGATTGAAAATGAGAATGTCTCTGCCAGCCAAAAGGGGTGAAAAATCTGGTGAAACCGCGGGTTTCGGTCACTTCAAAACTGCTGATAAAACTGGTGACATTTGTATGGGCGGTGTGCAGATTGTCACCACTTTCCCCCTGTACGTGTGAGCCTTGCATCACTGGCGCACTCATTCAGATACTTCGTAAGGAAAACATATAGCTGCACAGCTCAGGGTTGCATTTTCTTCACAGCGAATTCAAAATAACCTTAGAAGCTTTAAATAAAAAATCCTAAAATGTTTTGATTTTTATTTTGTAAAATTTATTTTCAAAATGCATAATATACATACTTAATAACCAATATTATGAATAAAACTTGTAATTAACATTAATAAATATATTTTTACATACATACATATGCGCTGGCTTAATTTCTTACTATTAGTATTACTCATTTGCACATAGATGTTTAAAAAGTTGGAAAATTTCTATAAGAAAGTAAAGCGATTTTAATAATATAATCAAAAGAAAGGTAATCGATTTATCTTTCTTTTGATATATATTAAAGGTTGCAAATCATTTGTAGTGGTTCACAAAAATTCAGTTTCATTACAACTTAGCAAAATTTGATTGCGTTTTTTCGACTTATATATAAACGGTTTCAAAAGTTGCAAAATTTCTATAAAGAAGTTAAGCGATTTTAACAATACAATCATAAGAAAGGTAATCGGTTTACCTTTCTTTTGATATTTATTAACAGTTGCAAATCATTTACACTAGTTCACAAAAAATCTGTTTTGTTACAACTTTGCAAAATTTGATTGCGTTTTTTCAACTTATATATAGACGGTTTCAAAAGTTGCAAAATTTCTATAAAAAAGTTAAGAGATTTTAACAATAGTATAATCAAAAGAAAGGTAATCGATTTAACTTTCTTTTGATATATATTAACAGTTGCAAATAATTTACACTAGTTCACAAAAAATCTGTTTTGTTACAACTTTGCAAAATTTGAGCACTTTTCCACTGCTTATATATAGCTGTTTACAAAAGTTGCAAAGTTTTTATGAAAACGTCAAGCGATTTTAACGGTGTTATAATCAAAAGAAAGGTAATCGGTTTACCTTTCTTTTGATATTTATTAACAGTTGCAAATCATTTACACTAGTTCACAAAAAATTTGTTTTTTACAACTTTGCAAAATTTGATTGCATTTTTTCGACTTATATAGAGACGGTTTCAAAAGTTCCAAAATTTCTATAAAAAAGTTAAGCGATTTTAACAATATTATAATCAAAAGAAAGGTAATTGATTTAACTTTCTTTTGATATATATTAACAGTTGGAAATCATTTACACTAGTTCACAAAAAATCTGTTTTGTTACAACTTTGCAAAATTTGATTGCATTTTTTCGACTTATATAGAGACGGTTTCAAAAGTTCCAAAATTTCTATAAAAAAGTTAAGCGATTTTAACAATATTATAATCAAAAGAAAGGTAATTGATTTAACTTTCTTTTGATATATATTAACAGTTGGAAATCATTTACACTAGTTCACAAAAAATCTGTTTTGTTACAACTTTGCAAAATTTGACCACTTTTCCACTGCTTATATATAGCTGTTTACAAAAGTTGCAAAGTTTTTATGAAAGCGTAAAGCAATTTTAACGGTGTTATAATCAAAAGAAAGGTAATCGGTTTACCTTTCTTTTGATATATATTAACAGTTGCAAATCATTTATGGTGGTTCAGAAAAATTATGTTTTCTTACAACTTTGCAAAATTTCTGAGGGTAGAAGGTACTGGTGGTGCTCCTGGCGATGAAGAAGCTGAGGGCAGAAGGTTCTAATGGTGCTCCTGGCGATGAAGATGCAAGCGTTGAAGGTGCTGATAGTGAATCCCAAATCTGTAAACAAGCAAAAATATCAATTAAAATTTATAAACATACAAAAAGTCTCAATACATACCTTAAGAATGTGACTAATACTAGGTTCACATATAAGTAGATTATCCTCATTTCCGAGCTTAACATCCGAATCTGTAATTATAACAAGAGATTCGCCATATAAAATTCGTCCTTGTTAATCTGTAATTATAAAATAATCTCAGATTTAACCGATAACTTTTCGTTGTCCATCCTAGTTTTATCGATTGTTTTTGCGAAAGAGAGGAGAAATGCCAAATGTAAAAGTAAACAAAAATGTACGCTAGCAAGTAAAGGAGGTTTGTTAATGTATTTTTTAATAAAATGTTAAGTTAAAATATATTTATATTGCTTATTATAGCAGAAAAACGTGATCACGGTGGCACAGAGAAGAAACATAAATTTTCCTTGAGATGTGAGAATAACAAGCACAACAAATTTGACGGCTAATAATCTGAGATTTGCCTATGTAAACGGGGTGATTAAAAAACGAGCTTTGATTGAGATAATATTGATATGTGAACATAGTTTAAGTCGCTACTGTTTTGCAATCTAAAAGAAGAAATCACATTATAATTAAATAAAAGTGTTAAATACGTATTCTTACCTTCAAAATTTTCGTAGTAACATTTCTTCACAGTATGTATACTGTCATCAAAACTCCGATGTTTCTAACTTGCTCGCTCTAACGCATAGAATTCTTAATAGAGTACGAATTATTATCGGGTATGTAGCTCTAACAAAGCGAAATTTTTTGACAGTTAACAAAAAATTTGTAAGTGTGTGGGTGAGATGACTAAAAAGTTGTGAAAGTGTTTGTAAATCGTTTGAATTTTAGGGGGAAGTGGTGAGCCGAGGCTGGCAGGGGTGTGTGTGAGTTTGTCTGTAAAATTTTAGAATTAAAATGCTTGCAAACGTCAAGAATTTGAAAAATTCCTCTCATCGGTTCTACCTTGCTATTTTTGTATCATGCACAAGATCACGCGGGAAGGAAAGAAAGAAAAAAGCTGAAATCTCGACGCCGTCTTTGTTGTAAGAAGTAAACAACGAAGAGCATAAAGAAAGCCGCGAAATTGTTGAACGCATGAATAATCATTTTTATTATGCAAATTCTTCTATAAATCATGTCGTTGTGTTAAATTATTCTTGACCTTATGTGTACACACGTTGTCACAGCCGAAAATGAAGAAAATTGCAGTAAAAAGCCACCACCAAATTGTAAACAACGAAGAAATGTAAACAAACGGCTAATGTCAAAATTGTTTAACTTTTTTCCTAAATGCGATTCTAACGGGCTACTCTCCTGCCCGCGTGATCTTGTATTGTTGGTTCATGCACCTGCCGGCATACGAAATTGAACACAGCCAAAGCGAAATCCGAAGTTTGCTCGGCGGCGTTTCGTGGCGATAGATTTCTTTCCAAGGCGAATTTATATAAGGTGGAGTTACTAGCTCAGCTAATTTTGTGAATGTGTTTCGCCGCACGGCTTCTGATATCAAATTGAAAAATTTTGTTTGAAAATCTACACACACTCTTACAGATTTTGACAGTTTATGCCGCCAAAACAAAAACAAAATACTTGTAAATTTTTGTTTTTGTACTCCTGCTATCACCTTATATTAATTCGCCTTGTTTCTTTCTATCGCTCTGCTGAGCGGCAGGACATGCCAAAGGTGGCCGTATGTTTTTTTGGTTTCAAAGATTTAGAAGAAAACAACATATACACGAATTATTTTTGTTGGTAGAAAAATACAGTGATCGATTCGTTAAATCTGGCTTAAAAAATAATTATTTATAATAATTCCACTTGTTTTGTATTTATATGTGTTGTCATTTCTAAATATGGTTTCGTTTTTGAAAACAGGTCACCTTAATTATAAAGCCCAGTTTCAGTTGACCTACTTAAGTAGAGATTGTTGATTAACTTATACTATTCATTTTCAGATTGTACATTTAATCTGCACTTAAATGGCCAATATTGACTATTTAAATATCAGATATGCAACCCTGTGTTTGTACCAAACAACCAAGACCGATAGAATACAAGATTGCGCTGATTGATGTGAAATTTGGGAGAGTAACGTGAATATGACGTCATCGCAAATTTGCTGGTGGAGAGAGTTGTGAGAGGTCTATCAGTATGCAAGAATGATAGAATACAAGATTGCGCCGATCAGAGAGGATTTTTGAGAATAACTTTTGTGTGACGTCACACTGGTGCAATTGCGAGAGAGAAATGCCAAAACGTGAGCAAGAATGGAAGAAGAAGAAAAAATGTTGCAAGGAAAATGTAAACAAGATGCACCAGTGTGACGTCATATAAACGACGATTCTGTCAAATTCGTTAAGAGAGGAATAGCGGTCCGAGATCGTGCAACCTTTGTATTCTCTCAATCGTGCTCACAATCGTGATCAGTATGTATATATTTTGCATATGTATATGTATATGTACTTTCCACAGGCAATACACAAAATCTCCTATGACGTCATATTTCTGTCAAAATTTTCAAGAGAGAGTTAGCGGTATCACAATCAGCGCCACCTTTTGCATTCGTTTCACCCTGCCAAACAACCAAGATGGATTGGTAGGTTGTTTAATCAATCCCATCAAATCCCACCAAAAAGGAATCAGCTGTTCAGCGCAAAATGCAAGCAAACAAGCAAATGCAACAACAATTTCAAGGAACAAGCAGCAGTGCTGCCAATTGTATTGCATATTTGAACGATTATAATGCACTTGAACGCAATGTAAAACGGAAGCATCTAAAATCAATAGATCCTTACGAATTCGCTGAGATTTGTTACGATTCGCCCCGTGTATTATAACCAAGGTATTAAAGTAGGCGAAATAGCAAGGCGAATGGTGATTGCCCAATTCGGCGAACTTCGCCGTTCGGGTTGTATTGTGTTTCAAGCATTATTTACATGATCCAACTACACAAGATCTGATAAGATGAAGCAAAAGAAAAAAGTAATTTTCTGGCTGACGTTTGTAATTTCGGTGCCATATTATTTTCTGTGAAAAGTAAACAAAGAATATGAAGACGAAGCATAAAGAAAAAAATGCAAGCAATGTTGTAGCACATGTTTGTGCTAACCAATTTATTATTTTTTTACGTGTTTTTGCATCCAATCACCGCGCATTTGCAATTTGTTAGTGATTTTTCAGTTGAAGAGTGTGTAAAAACTAATTTCCAAGCACCTACTAGCCACGGTGTAGCGAAACAAAGGTGGCGCCGTCAGAGGTACCGCTACTTTGGTTTTGCCGATTTTAACAGTTGTGGTAACTCGTAAATAAACTTTTGTTTACAAATCAGTGGCATAGAGAAATTTGAATTATTAGTGAAAAATCGGTTTAAATCGTGTTAATTTGCAATTTGTTAGTGATTTTTCAGTTGAAGAGTGTGTAAAAACTAATAAAATGAAGTGCCGTGTATAAAATTGCGACAGTCGTGAAGGTAGTGCCTCGAAATGCAGCTTTTTTCCTTTCCTCGCAACGATGCCGTGGCGAGAAAGTGGGTGGAATTCTACAGGCAAGATAAGCCATTCAATTTGGATACTAGCATCATATGCATGCGCTGTTGTCCTTCCATGAAGTGCACCATGGTGCCCCATCTCATTATGCGTAGATGCGCTGCGACGAATAGCTGCATTTTGTGTATATAGGGCGCGGCAAAGCCGTTCCCGAAATGTTTTTTTTTTTTATTATTATATTGACAGCATTTTACCAGAGTCATATCGCTTCTGCTCCAAGCAGCCTTCTTTAGCAAGTTAAGTAATCAATCCCACTCAGATGCTGGCGCAGTTTGCTGCACCAGCCTTAGTTGCAAAGCAATGGAGTACACTAAAACATTTGCTGCAGCAGCCTTAATTGCAAAGCATGAAGTGCACTAAAACGTTCACTATTCTCCAATAGATTAGATGAAAAATGCAATATTTTCGCATTGATCAAAATTAAAACACTTTTTTCGCTGTAAAGTGAACTGTTTTGACAGTTTCAACTCGTTCTACTTTTGTCTCTATTGTCAACGGCCAGGACGGCGCAATCTTGTATTCTATCATTCTTGGGTGCTTGGTATGAAAGAATTCGTGGCAACACTGTTTGTTTGTCAAGCTTGACAATCCAATCCGTGCAACCCTGAGTGATATACAAAGAAAATTGATGAAAAGAAATTTGTAGATTGCTTACGAAGAGGTGGTGGTTTTTCGTCACTAACAAATTTGCGAGGTTTGCCAAGATAATCGCACTGTGTTTCAAGGGCAGAGGTTAAGGAAGGAGATTTTCATAAATATTTAATCATACTGGAAATTTAATCTAAAAATAAAGCATCTGAGGTGGCTTGAATTAGCCCTCAGACAAGTTAAGTTGAAAGGTGAGAGCACCTAATTAACAAGTACCCAACGATTAGCTCAGGTGAAATATTTTCAGTGAAATAAATAATAACATATATAAAAAGTTGGTTGAGATCATCATATCGTATCAAGATGACTGCTCCTGAAGTACCTCGCACGGAATTGCAAGAATTACAACTCAAATCTGCTCAAGTGGCAGATGAGTCACTTGAGAGCACCCGTCGAATGCTTAATCTGATGGAAGAAAGCAAAGAAGCTGGAATCCGGACCTTAGTGGCTTTGGATGACCAAGGGGAACAATTGGATCGCATTGAAGAAGGAATGGATCGCATTAACGCAGACATGAGGGAAGCTGAAAAAAATTTAAGCGGAATGGAAAAATGCTGTGGGCTATGTGTTGTACCATGGAAAAAAGTTGCGATCAAAGACGATAGCGACAGTGCTTGGAAAGCAAACGACGATGGCAAAATCGTTAATAGCCAACCGCAAAGAGTCGTAGACGAACGTGATCGAATGGGAGGGGCACCACCCCAAAGTGGATATATACCACGTATTACTAACGATGCTCGAGAAGATGAAATGGATGAAAACTTAGGGCAGGTAAACTCTATGTTAGGAAATTTGCGTAATATGGCTCTAGATATGGGATCGGAATTGGAAAACCAAAACAAGCAAGTTGATCGTATAAACGCTAAGGGTGATGCAAACAACGTACGAATGGATGGAGTAAACAAACGTGCTAACAATTTGCTCAAAAGTTAAAAATTTCAAAAGATTATCTAATAGACTAGAGCTAAGTATATGTATAAAGCGCAAATTGAAAGGCACAAATACTAAACATAAACAACAAAAACACGGATATTGATAAATCTGCTCAGTTCCAGATGCACGCAACAAATTGCCCAGTACCGAAAAGACCTACCATTGCGGTGCATTTTTACAATTTACATGTTACCAGTAACTATATACATATACGATATATACACTAAATCGCTGAAAATACAAATGACTAATATACAAGTGCTGAACTAACTACCCACCATCTAAGTAACTACTTACATTATACACTTATACAAAACGATGAATCAGACAAGATTGCGGAAAAATAAATTCAATGTCTCAACTATGTGCATATGTATATTTAGCACAAGCACCTATAATTTAAACTTTTTATATTTAGTAATCGTTTTTGATGGCGTTCAAATAACGCGATTTTATCTTTTATAAAATTATTATTTCTATAACTTTACTCAATGAAAATTGTTGAAATTATACACGTTGTAGTGGAGCACTTTTTTAGGGCAATTCGTGCACACCAATATGCATTCATACACAAACTTACTGCTAGATTTGCGAGTGACGAAAAACGACTCAACACAGGTGATTTAAATACTTGTTTCCGTACTCGAAAGCCTGCTTATTACTTTATATATGTACTTATGTACCTACATTTAATTCATATTAAAAACAACTTGAACTTAGTCTTCATGTATTTATTATATTATTGTATCCTAGATAACAAGTTGTCCCCATATACAGCAGTGTTCACGAAAATAGCAGCGCGACGTATCGATAAGTTTTGATAATTTAATTTCCATTGTATGATCTTTGCCGCCACGTTTATCCGAAAAAAATATATTTATATAACAGCACCGGATGACTTCTATTAAATCCATAAAGGAAACACAGAAAATCTTGGTTTATCGGTACAAAAGTGGAAAATCGGGACATTAATACGTCCCGACTTTCAAAAATGATTCAGAGGTTTACTTCTTTAAATCGGTACAGTCCCGATGAAATCGGTACGAATGCTAACCGTACATATAAAATATCCTTTTTTACTGAAGAAAAAGCACAACACCCTCAAAGAAAAATTTTTCAAAAATCAACCGGAATCTTAAGCCACCTGAAATTTACGCATATACTAAAAAATTCTGTTAACATTTGTCAAAACAACTTCTCTCGATTGAGGTCGGTTTCTTCGAATAATAATTCAACGAGTTCGCATATGATATTTTTATTTTTAATCGTTAATAGTAGCTTAAGATGCTGTCTTAATGAAAGTTTAATAAAAGTATCTTTCATTTGTATGGTTTTTGTCTTAGAATTAAGTATATTTTTGTACAAAATAACCAAAATTGATAAAGGAAATTAAATAGTCAAAACTGTTATTTTCATGAACGCTGCTGTATACATACATATCGTCGCTTGGCGTGCAATAAGCGTCCAATGCGAATGTATACAAAGTGGTGTTACTGGCGAATTTAGATTTTCGCCGCGGTACTTCCTAATGTCAAAATGATGTGTTTGTTGTAAACAAGGCGAATTCATATTACAACAAAAACTAAGTTCGGCAGTAACACCACCTTGTATAAATTCTTTTTCTCAGCCATCATCGGTATTGCCTTTTTGCGTAAGGCGAATTTATACAAGGGGGTGTTGATGGCGAATTTAGATTTTCGCCGAGGTACGTCTTAATGTCAAAATGATGTGTTTGTTGTAAAATGAATTCGCCTTGTTTACAACAAATACATCATTTTGACATTTAGTAGTACCACGGCGAAAATTTAATTCGCCATCAACACCACCTTGTATAAATTCGCCTTGGTGGTGTTACTCCCGAATTTAGATTTTCGCCGCCGTACTTAATGTCAAAATGATATGTTTATTGTAATATGAATTTGCCTTGTTTACAACAAACACATCATTTTGACATTAGGAAGTACCGCGCGAAAATCTAAATTCGCCATCAACATCGCCTGTATAAATTCACCTTGATTTTGCGTATACGCGAGATTGCACCCCAAGCGACGATATGTATGTATACGTACATACATATGTCTATTCATTAGATGTTTTTTTTTAATTCGTAAAAAAGTCTTTAAGACAATTTGGATGCGTTCAGAAATACATCAGTCTCTTATTTCTAAACTATAATTGATGGAAATGTCCAATATGCGCAACCATGGACAAATGCCGAATTGGAACTTATACGGCTTTCCCACGCCACCCCAATTACGTAGTTCGCTATCTCATTAGTAATTCGCACTCCAATTACCCTTCGAATTACGTAATTCGCCATACAAAATTTTGAGAGCGAATTACCTTATTTGTTGGTAGTTCAGATCCAATTACCATGCGAATTATGAACAAATCGGTGCCGTCTCTAATTTTTATCGGGAATTTATCGAAACTAGCCCTTAAATCAAAACTTGCATTTTTCTGAGAACGAAAAGTAAAGTTTATAAATATGTATATCCCTAATTTAATACGGAAATAATTCAATTTTGCAACGAAGAAAACAAAACCAAAACATACAGAGAACTGTCAAATCGAATTAAGAATGTGGGAATGGGGTAATTCGCGATCGTAATTGGGGGAGCGAACAAAGAAATTCAGGATGCCGTGGGAAAATGGTGTTAGTTGCGTAAATAAGGCATTTCCATTAATTATAGCTTTAGAAATAAGTTACTAATGCTTTGGCTTGATGCATTTCTGGACCCACCCATTGTTCTTGTTAAACTATTACAAATTAATCTGTTGCATTTTACTTGAACAACTTAAAGGACTTCAAAAGGTTTGACTTTGAATTAAAAAATAATAAAGACTACAAATTTTGTATTTTTAATAAGCTTCGATTTAAAGGACAATTTAAACTGCACCATATTGGAACCTAATGAAATATTGATTTAAAGGTTAAATGGCCTATCTTGACATAAGTTGTTTTAATAAAATTCCACAAAAATATCGCTAAGGTTATAAGTACATATTGTATTATTTAAATCCATAAATAGACAAAAGTTAAAACGAATAAAAGGTGGTTTTTGTCACTACGATGGAGATAATGAATTATTTTTTTAAATTTCAACTAATAGAATTACACTGACCAGCCGTCTTCACGTGCTGGAAAATATCGCTTGCGTGACGACGCATGCGAGATCCTGCACATGTAGACCGCAAAAAGTACGAAGCATACTTTTTCTCGAATACCGAGCGGTTTGCGAGATCTCCCATGCTTTCAACTATCATTTTTGTTTGACAGGTATTTCCTCATTTGGCAGAATTCTTCAGAGTGGAAACATCGTTTATTTTGGTGGAAAATACAAATTTGGCCTGAAAAGTTCGAGCTTTCTCTTTTGGGGACATTTTACAAATGAAGAAGTTTGCTGTTAAGTGCCCAGTCAACAAAACTCGTATCTCGCTTCCGAGAGAAAAAAGTAGAACGCAAGCGAGGTTTTGAAACATGTAAAGACGGCCGGTCAAAGAGAAATGCTGCGTAGATACAGGCACGTTTTCATAAGGTCAAATTCAATGGCATTTGTCGTAAAATTAGTGAAAACACATTGTCTAATGGGTCCAAAAACCGGTTATTGATTAATTAAGATTAGTATAGGTTCAGTCATACATCTGCTGCTAAAGGCCCCACCAGATAGAAATTCTTTTCTGCGTCACACGGATGCTTCTGACCAGAGTGTCCAGATTTGGCGATTTCGCGCCAATTTAGCGATTTTTTTTTAGATATTTGCGCATATAAATTTAGGAAATCGCCATTGGCGATTTTGGGCGATTTTTTCCCATCAAAAAAAATTTTTTGCAGTTATAAAAATATACAAAACTTAGTTTTCCACGATAATTTTACAGAAGAGGCTAATGAACTGCGTGATAAATTTGGCTTAAGAAGCATATTAAAAAACTGTTAAAAATGTCGAAGAACTTTTGAAACGATTACCTAGTCAATTAAATATTTTTAAAAAAGCTTTGATTTTGTTACCATAAAAGTATTAGAGCTCCTGATATTCGATTAATCGAATATTCGAATTATTCGAATATGATGCTATTCGAATAGTAAAATTCGATTAGCTGTATTCGAATAATCGCACGCCATCTATTATTCGAATGATTGATCGTTTTCAATTATTCGAATAACTGGTGCGCGATTATTCGAATGTTGAAATATATGTAGCTATGTATACATACTATGTATGTATCAGGGTTGTTGCGAATGTTATTCCCAAATAAAAGTTCTTTCCGGATAATAAACAAACCGCTTATCCAAATCAAACAAGTTTGGTATTAAATGAAAGAGGATTTAAATAGCTTTAAAACTGAAATGTCTAAACGAAGAAAGCCACATTGAAAAATATTTCAACAAAAAATTTTAACTAATTGCCATAAAACAAATCTTGTGTCAGGTGCCTTTCTTTAGTATTAAATTATAAAAAAAAATATAAATAGAGATCGTTCGCTATTTCTGTTTAAAAGTTATTTCAGTCTTCTTTCATATGATACCAAATTTGTTTAATTTGGACAGGCGGTTTGTTTATTAAGCGGAAAGGACTTTTATTTCGGAAAAATATTCGCAACAACCCTGGTATGTATGTACACATTTAAATAAATTGAAATGTATGAATATGGGCCATTCCAGTGAAGACGATACAAAAATAAAATACATAGATTGTAGGTGCGTTCGACAAGTCAAAAATTTGTAATAGTTTTTCCAAATTTTTACTGGATGGCGTTCGATAACGACAAAAAATTATCCAACACACAAAAATTGAGAGGGCAAGCATTCATTTTGATGCAAGAGAAGCGTCCATTTTGTACTGGCAAAATTTTAGTCAGCAAAAATTATCCAACACGAAAACATATGATCACAAAACATATGGTTGCAATTTTTGTAAACAAACAAAATTGCATTTTTCGAGTTTTGGGATTTATATGCTTTTTGGCTGCCTGCTATGTGACTTTATGATAGAGCCAACTAGTTCTTACTTCTAGAAATGTTCCTGGCGAACATTGAACGTTCACTTTCCTTTTTTCTTCTATGGAGGCAACATGAATTTCAGTTTGTTTACAAATAAAACATAAACAAAGTCAGCTGGTGTGTCTTCTTCTTCCGGTTTTTGCAAGTAATGGCTAATTTCCTGTTCGTTTACTTTTTTGCTTTTTCATCTCTTTGGGAGAGAATTTTCGCTTACTCTCTTGATTTTGATTGTTGGCTGGTGTTGGCTAATTTTGTTATCGAACGCAACTATTGTTTCAGCCTGTGAAAAAGCAGAGAGAATAATTCGTTAGAAATAGATTTCTATGTTGTCAAGGCATTCCTGGTGTATCAAAATGACAATTCAAAAAATAATTATCAAAAAAAAAAGGAAAGTACAATTAATGGACTTTAAAACGGTTATTACAAAAATTTATGTATGCTGAGGAGTCACAGCCAAATATGTATTTTTTAACGTATAGATCAAACCAGGTCCCCTTATAAAAAATTATTTAATATTCACATCAAACCATTAGCGGTAATTTTATTCACGAACTATGTGTCCTCAATAGTGACTCGTCCCACCCGTCACAATCTAAAATGTATGTTGTGGCAAAAATGAGATTTGGTAACACCGAACTCCAGGCATCGAGATTTATGCATACAAATCATAAAATCGTTATTAAAACAACACATTTGTAAAATAATAGCTAGAGAAAGTAGCGCCTGTCAAGGCAATGCCTTCAAATAAACTACGTTTTTTCGCTCTTCTGTAAAATTTAAGTGCCGTAAGATAGGCGGTCTTGCAATTAGTCGATGGGCGGTTTTGCAAATTAGTCGAAGTGGGCGTCATCGTTGTCCTACCCGTCTCTCTAGGAACAAGTTTATATGTACATTATATGATTAAGTTTTTTTTATACTTTATCAGTTTTGTATTAAACGGATATCTGACTTCAAGTGTTAACTGTTTGAAACTCGCCAATTCAATGGTTAAAGAGACATTACTAAAAGTTTGAGCAAAAACGAGTTTAAATGTCCCACCCCTCACTTTGGAATGCCTCACATAAGTTTGTTTTGAGAAAATATTCGAATAATCGTAGCTTTGCGACTATTCGAATAATCGAAGGGAATCAATTATTCGAATAGTAACATTCGATTAGCAATCGTACAAATAATTGCCGATCGAACGTTCGAATAATCGAATTATTCGAATAATTTAAAAAGCCCTAAGAAGTATGTGAATCACAAGAGGGCGAGTTTCAGGGACCTGCCAATTCACTATTTGACTTTGAAGGAAAGAAAAGCAGCGGAAACTGAATATTTAAATCTTTTAACTTTCCCATGGAATAACTTTTCTCAGAACCATTCCATCCGACTCTGAATAATTTTGGATAATTGCATACGGAGTGAAAACCGCAACAGGCAGTAAAATGTTTGGAAATATAAGTAAATTCATATTATTATCCTTGCCGCACTCACATGCTTTGTTGAGCTCGTTTTTTCCGTAATGAATTCAACAAAAACTAATATTCGAAATAGGATGAGGTTGGAAAGACTTAATTCTATAGTTCGAATAAAGTGTTTTATGAAGGCTAATAGAGTCTGCTGCAAAACGTTTCCAATATCAAACAGTATGTTATCAAGGTTGAATACCTCAATATATGACAACAACAGAAATGTAAATAATTCAGACCCTAAAGGGGATTTTCAAAAAATTGTGGAAATAGCTGATCCCGCCTTATTATAGGTTTTTATTTAATTTTTAGCGCCGAGCTCTTAAAAGCGGATTGTGCGATTAATCAATTAATATGAGTTATAATAAATTAAATATTTGCGCAGTCCTATTGCAAAATGTGTTGAAACAAATATTTTTAAAAAGTATGCGTATTTTTAAGGAAAATTGTTTGTACATCACTATTATATAAGTGATCTGTGTTATTTATTATGGTAGTAGTGCACTTTGGCGAAGGTAGGTCAAAATGGACGGAAAAAGTTCGAGCGTGGTATTAATCGACGCGTCTTAACGCCAATAATAACAATCCGAGACCGGAAATTAACATTTTTAATTAATTAATGAGTTATTTGCAAAAAACACTTGCACTTTCCGCACTATGTTTTGATGAATTTCACGCAAATGAATGGAATAAATGAACTTAATTAACTTTAAAAACACCCAAATAATGCAAAAGAAATATACTTTTGTGAAAATGGGATTTCTGTTCCTTTTCTTCGCATGCAGAAAGGAGAATTTTACGTTGTGAGGGTTATAAACCCTAAGCGCGGCCGAAGGCCGCCTACGCAAAAAGAAGTTGGACGGACAAAAACTTTTTTAATACAGTGGCAGCGGCAATTTAGTTCCATTTTATTTTTAATAGGGTGGCAACACTAATTTCCCTCCATGTTATTTATATTAACTACGCAAGATTGTTGTGCGGATTTTCACCATCAGAATATTCCTATTAAATACAGAATTTCGCGAAAGTGTACACTTAAAACATCACAAATGTATAACAACTAATAAATACGTGTTAAATTAAGTTCATTTATTCCATTCATTTGCGTGAAATTCATCAAAACATAGTGCGGAAAGTGCAAGTGTTTTTTGCAAATAACTCATTAATTAATTAAAAATGTTAATTTCCGGTCTCGGATTGTTATTATTGGCGTTAAGACGCGTCGATTAATACCACGCTCGAACTTTTTCCGTCCATTTTGACCTANGTACCTTCGCTAAAGTGCACTTTTACCTTTATTATTACCCTCTGAAGGTATTATATTCGTTTTTGGTTTTAAAAACTATATTATAAGATCTCATTTTTAAAATAAAACATTTGTTAAATCGATCTTATGAATTTCATTTAAAAAAATGGCGATTTTTGGCGATTTTTTTTTTCAGAAATTGCGCTTTTTATTTAAACAATCTGGACACCCTGCTTCTGACACAAAACGCACAGAAGAAGCCTAGAAAACGTTGCCGCAAACAAAACGGCTCAATTTGATTGGGCGAAAATCAGCTTGTTTGAATTCGTTCCATACATTTTTTGTTGTTGTTGTTGTTTTGTCGCGTATGCGTGCGTCAAAAAGCTGGGAGAATTTTATCAGTTGCAGCAACGCATGCGTGGCCAATGCAGCGTGTTCTATTCAAAATCACAGAGTTAACTTGGATGCCAGTAAAAAGGATTCCTGTGACGCAGGAAATAATTTCTATCTGGCGGAGCTTTAGGGGCCAGTTTTTCAGTGCACGGCTGTGGTTTAAACTTAGTTTAAACGCTTGTTGTTGTTGTAGCAGCATACAAATTCTCCAAAGCGTTTTTGGGGAGTGTTGCTGGAGTGACAGTCCTTGGCCAGATATAAATCTGGGAACGCTTACGCTGGCTGGCTTAAACTAAGATTAGCCAATCAAATGTCAGCGAGCCATTCAATTTAAACGCAGTTTACGTAATGTAATGCACAAAATAAACCACACAAATATTTGCGCAAATACGAGCTTCTACAAATAGGAATCGAATAAGAATCCTATTTGTACTAATTTGTATTTGGTTATAACGACTTTTGCTAAAATTTCAAAATCAAAAGTTATCAAAACAAATTCTATGGGACTGAGAAATATTATTTTCTACTTTTTAGTCCATTTATAAAAGCGTTGTATATTAAAAAGTTTTTTTTTTATATTATTTATTATATCATAAATATGTAGTAAACCAAAATTTATAATTAAAATCGCCGCAGAAAACACATTCAATCACTGAAAAATCACTACGAAGAGGTAAGACGGTGTAAACAAAACCGAAAAACGTCAAAAACGCTACGAAAACTTTTTTCTGAAATTCGATTACAAATACAACGAAGGCTGATTAGGTGATCTGTAGCCGTTGGTTCATGGAATAGAATCGTATTTGTACTAATTTGCGCAGTTCGAGTTTGTACCTGCTTAAACTTATGCGCAAAGCACACCACACAAATATTTGCGC
>NW_016157182.1:0-15419 GCF_001687245.7 Rhagoletis zephyria
GCATCGTAGTCAGCTGAAAAATGGAATGAATATCCAAAAATTCTTTTTCTACCGTTACTTTCTGTGGAAATTTGTCTCGCATAAAAATCATGTTTTGCTTTGTTCAATTTGCAGCGAAGTTGAAGTCAGTCAATGAAGTGACGTACAAGTGTGAGGAAGTCACAATTTTAAGCTAAATTAAATATGCATGTATGTACATACCGATTTTAAAGAAAATCTAAATACCTAAATACATACATACGCTGATTTATAAAAATTTTAATTAATTTTAACCTTTTAAGACATTTTCTGATTTCAATTTAATATAAATAAGTCTGTACTTATCTAGGCATTCTACATTAGTTTCTCTATAAGGCATTCTTTGTTCGCTTCTCTGGGTTCTGTTTATCCATGCGTTTTCTCTTCGTTTGAAGGTAATGCTGCGGGTAAGGGCTTACCTCCAATGACATGCCCATGTTAAAATAAGGCCTTCTTGAAGCGAAACGGTAAGCGATTCCCATCGCCTAGCTCGTTTCCACTTTCGTTTCTGTGGTAATCGTGTTTTTTGCTGGGGAGAGTCGGAGTCAGTGATCGGACTTGAAAAACAAAATTTGTGTGGTACAATCTGGAAAAAATGTGGTAGATTTCAAAAAAATGTGGTAGATCTCAGGGTTTGGATCAAATTTTGTAAAAAAATCAAAAAAATTCTGCAAGGTTTTACATAAATTACAAACATTGTAATTAGAATCTAAAAAAAATAATTTTAGTATATTAAAGTATAAGATTGAAGTTGCTAAAAATGGCGTTGAGTTTTGGAAATTTTTATCCTTGAACGTATAAAGCAGTTCCTTCCATATCAAGATATTTTTCGAACATATTTTGAAAGAACAAATGTGGTACCTTCCAGAAACCACTACTTGGGATTTGCCGATCTTGACAATTCTCAAGTAAAAGTAAACGACGCTTTAGAAACTTTAGATGCACTGAAATTTGCTAATACCGCCGTTTTTTTAACATTTTCGCTATTAGTTATTTTTATAAATCATATATTTTGCAATTTAACACGTTTCCTGTCGAGAAATTAAATATTGAGAAATTTTAGTATTTTACAGTTTATTTTATAATCCTATTCTGCCTGTTTTTAGTGTTTAGTGTTGGACAATTTTTGCTCTTATACTTAAGAAAATTATGTCGAGCAGAAATAAAACTACTCAAAAATGCGAATATGTGGTAGATTCCAGACCTTGCGTGGTAGATGTGGTAGATGCTCAAAAAAGTGGCAGATCTACCACAATGTGGTTGAAGTCCGATTACTGGTCGGAGTACAATCTGTTTTATTACGCTCTTCTTCCCCCTTCATGCTGGCTCTTGATGCCCCACTCATCATGCTCCTAAATGAGCCAAGCCGGCTCCTCAGTGCAAGAGGCTCCTGGGAGCCAATTTGCCCATCTCTGATCTTTAATAACAAAAATATTTTTAAACCATGCTATATGTGGTTAAGTAAAATATGAGTTTCAAACAAAAGGTGTTAAAATAAATCTTTGAACCCTACATACATATGTATTTCTGGATAGAGTTGGCACCTATCTAAATAATTAAAATGTGTGCGATATATCGTCGCTATCATGTCAAACTATCGAATGCGCAAAAATTCATATTGCATCGTTACACTTAACTTACATAATTAGCTCGTCTTAGTTAACAGATGGGTCGCAACCCTATTTAAAAACATGTTAGCCCAAAGCTTATGCGTACACCTTTCGTGTGATACCCATATTATGGTACTAAATAAGCTTAAATTTAAAAATATTTTTAAATATCTCCAAACGTAAAAGCGTTTTGCAAAAGAAGCTTAGATTTCTTATCGACCTTTAAATACTTTAAAATTTTCAAATATCTGGCAACCCTATTTTTGCAAATTTTTTAACACAAACCTACAGTTAACATCGAATAGAATGCAAGAAATCATTTAACACATCCATTGCGCTGTTCGTGCGTGATGTGGTTATGGAAACTTAAAATAACTAATTTTTGTATACAACAGATAGAATTATCGGTTATTAAAATACACTTAGTAACATTTTTAAGTTAAATAAGAATTATAGTGTTATTTTTTGAAAAATACGTGTCTCGTTATTTTTGATATTCTTCAGACCTGAGGGGTGGCTGTAGGGTGGCCAGATATTATAGTGACATAATCAGTACAGTTGGGATCAAAAATCAGTACAAAGCCATAAAAATCAGCTCATTTTTAAGCGTATTTTTTATTATTAACAATATAACAACCAAATAACAGCGCATTAATTTAACAAAAAATAACTAATAGACTTTTAAATACATATAGTATTATCAATATAAAAATTCATTACTTTAAAACAAATCAAAGGTATTACGTATGTATGTACAGCTGTGCTCAGGAAAATAGTAGTAAAATGTATTGACAGGTTTTGAAAATTTTTTCTTTCCTTACTTAATTTAAATTTTTTATAAAAATATAGTTAATTCTATAACAAAAGACATGTGAGGTGAAGTCTCAAACTTTCTAGAAAATATATAAAAATTGAGAAAATTTAAAAAAAAATTGTACCCCATTCAGTTTCAGTAGAAGACGAGCTCGAATCAGAATCTGTTTGCATATTTTAAGCTACAAATTTAAAACATATTTACTTGGTGTGCTTATTAAATACAAAATTCACATTAAAATGTTGACTAAAAGGTATATTACCGAATTATCGCTAAACGAATTTTCGAGTACGAATGAAATTTAATATTAGGCATGTTTTATTCAACCATCACAAGCAAATAGCTAAATCTTGGCCAAATAAAACGAAATTAGCTTATTTCCTATGTTAGCCTAATTTTGACAGTTGTTTGACTGCAAATAGTGTCAAAGTAAGTTTTTGCCTCTTTCTGATTGGCTGAAGGAGAAAATTTCTGATTCTGAATGGCAATGCCTCTTGTTCAATATACAAGCCAAGATAGCTTTTCATAAGCCAATATAATTATGTTGGGTATGTCCTCCATATAAAATAAGCTATTAGCTTAAATTTCTGGACAAATAAAACACGGCTAGTGTTAAATGTGTATGTGCAAGTAAAATTACAGGTGGTCGAACATCAAAAATCAAAGTAAAGCTACATATAACATATCCAAGAGTCGGTAGTTTCCACCTTTTCCAAATTTTTAGAACTTACATTGCACCGTAGCAGTAGTCGTCTTAAGTTTGAAATACTGACAGCCGATTTCTCAGTGGATGTTTAATTATAATCAAAAGGTAATCTCTTATTGTCATCTTCTCAGTGTACTTAATATATGATTAACTCACCACCACATTTCAGAAGATTGTTTTATGGCAAAACCAGCTTTTCCTGTAAATCCTGTAAAACCTGCAAATCGTAATTTCAAATCGGGTTGGGTTGAATCCAAACAGTTTGTTATTTTGCGAAATCCTAGGAAACGAAACAATTGCAAGCTGACACCTTTTTAATAATGGTTCAAGTTTAATTAATGCTTTCAATCTGCTCACACGTATGAGTTGTCAAAAACCATTGTTTTGAACATGTAAACCTCAAGTAAATGTCAATTACACCAATTTACAAAAGTATTTATTAAATGTAAAAATCAGTACAAACTCAAAAAATCAGTACATTTTGTGTACTGATTTCGGGCTTTTAAAAATCAGTACAATAAAAAAAACTCAGCACATGTACTGATTAAATCAGCGCATCTGGCCACCCTAGGTGGCTGGAGGAAAAAAAATTTGGGCCACCCTAATGTGCATATGTACGTTTTCTCTCCATATGTATGTATATCCAATATGACTCCACACAATAACTACATAGCAGCTTTTTTGAATTGTTTCGTCAAAAACTTTCACTTTGATTAAAAGTTTATTTGCATTGTTCTCATTCAGCTTGAAGGTGCTTTGAGCGGCTTCATTGGGAGTAGAATGTAATTCCCATCCGAGCGTAACTATTTCATGATTGCTTACAATGACTTCCCAAACTGGTTTACTGATGCTATTCCTTCTACTTTTTGTGGCTGATTTTTCATCAAATCTTTACTGAAAGCCACAAAAATCGGCTGAAATGAATTAATAGTGAAATTAGTTGTTAATGTTGAACGGAATTGAAATTGAACGGCGAACAACTGATATATATATAATAATCCAAACTACATATACTGTAGTCATTGATGAAAAGTAATGGTATTTCATAACGCTCTCTTCTTTTTCTATTCAAAGAGGTATTACATATGACATTATCTTACCTTGGCGGTAAGGGCTGAGGATTATGCTCCTTGACTGGTGTCTAGGTCCCTGGACACACGGACATTCCTGGCAACTGCCTAGCCGCTGAGCTGGCAAGAAGACACAGATTAACGGTAGAACTCATCGAGGTGGTAAATATAAGGTGTGCTGTGGAAACCACCTGCCATACTACCAGGCAAAATATTAATGTAAGGCGATCCATAGCTCCCATTAGGGAGGACCGCTCCCTTCTCAGATTAGTAGTCGGAGTAATCACCGGACCCTGCCTGATGGGCACACACGGGCAAAGGTAAGGATATCACACCAACGATTTTTGTCGCAGTTGCAGAGACGAGGAAGGGGTGGAGAGCGTCGAACATTATCTATGCCATTGTCCCGCACTGGCCAACACGCGTAACCAATTCTTCAACAGGTACTTTCTGGATTGTTTAGCCGACTTTAACTCGGCGAACGTGCTCGACTTTTTGTGCTATAAAAAGCGAAGTTGGTGGTTCAATTACTAAGGGAGGGAAAGAAACAAATGGCACAACGGGCTTTTCCAGCCAAAGTCTGCTCCGTCCTCTGCGCGGGACAGCCAATCTAACCTAACCTATCCTAAGTACGCTGAGCCTGCTAGTATATATGTATATGTATCCCTGTAGGGAAAGCTACCACTTCTGAGCCAGAATGCTACCTGTTTGCGTTTCAGCCCAACTAGTTCACGTTGTATCCTTTTTCAATGTTAGCGACTGGTATTTTTAACATGGCGGTGTCATAGTAGATGTCAATTGTCCGCTCTTGCATCAGCACGCTACCAGTAGAAATACTAGTAGCATCATACCAGCTGACGGGATAGACTGCCTATTCATCCACCGTGAAAAGCATGAGTATGCCATTTTGCTCGCAGCGCTGCAACAGTGGCAATGGTCGCAGAGTAAAGCTTTCAGTGAGCGAATCTTTTTTTTTTTTTATTTATATCTCTTGTTCTAATTTTTAAATTTATTGTTCTATAAAGAGCAAAAAATTATTTATTTTAGTTTTCTTACAGTAGTTGAGTGTTTAGGTTTTTTCCAAATTAAATTTATGTACAATTTTTATTTTATATTTAAATTGAAATAACTATTAAAATTAATTTACTTACTTTACTTTAACCATCTTCAAGCGCACTCGAACCTGAGATCTCAGAACCAGACTCGGTAGTCTTCACTCGACGCCACAGCCGACATTTGTGATGAAAGCTATTAACCGCATTTTAGTTTTGGTTGTGGCTATTCAAATACAGATGTCGCTGATCGCATAAGTTATTCGAAATCGCCGAATTGGTAGGCCGTCGCTTGAGCACATACTAGTTAATGAACTAGTATTTATACTGGCTGGTTTGACATTTCACTGCGGAGAACTGGTATAATTATAGTCCATAACGAACTGGTATGACTGCCCCACTTAATACCAGTTTTTGAACTAGAATTTCTACCAACTAGTTTACTTTTTCTAAGGGGAACTGGTATAATTATGGCTCATAACGAACTAGTATGTCTTTTATCCTTAAATAATAGTTCATGAACTGGAATTTGTGCATACTGGTTCAGCTTTTCACTGCAGGGTATATAACTATATGTCAATACATACACAACCTCAAGGCGAACTACACTACACTAACAAATTATACGCAGGATGACAATTATAACACGTTTCGCCGTGAAATCAGCTGATCTAGTAACACCAATTCCAAATTTTCAAATGCGCTTAATGAAAGTTTTCAGGAAAGTATTTATTACCACTCTGGTGTAGTGGTTAGCAGTGTGCGCTACCATTCCGCAGATATAAACAATTTTTTTAATAGCGGTCGCCCATCGGCGCCCAATGGGAAACCTTCGAGTGTATTTCTGCCATGAAAAACAGCTCCTCATAAAAATAAAATCGCCGTTCGTAGTCAACCTAAAACTCTAGGTCTGTCTCCTTTATGTGACAACAACAAGGCGCACGCCACAAATCGGAGGAGAAGCTCGGACGAACACTAACATATGTGTGAGCGCCAATCTGTTTATTTACATATACACATACAATACTTATATTCAAAACTAGGTAATAGTACATATATTTGATAACATTTCGAGTTAGTATTTCAAGGAGTGGAATAATATAAATAGGCAACGAATATTGCAGGGTTAATGAAGTTATTATGCCATAATTACAACATTTAAAAGCGATCTTGTAGATGAGGATCCGCCGCATAAGCAATACAACTGCAAGGATATCCTATGCAAATAAAACAAGAAAACAACAGTTTTTAAATTAGATTTGTGTTCTTTATTGAATATGCTTTCTTGAACAAAATTACTGACAAATATACATATGTATGTAAAATGTGTTATAAATACAATTACTTTCGTAGTATGTGGGAATATAGGTACTAAGAAAGTTGAAGTTCAAGTAATTATAAGTGATTACACTTTACTTGCAGTTTCTTAATTGCGATAAGCTTTTTTAGTGTTGGTTCTTTTAATAAATATACATATATATAAATAGGTTTTAATATAAGCATATATGTATATGTTAACATAACAAGATATGATGATAAAGAAATAGTTGAGCTTGAGCTATGTATATGTTTAATATTTTTCGTTTAGACTTGTCGGATATTTATCTTTTTTGTGTACGTAATGCATACAATTGCAGCCTAAATTTTACAATGTCTGTCCACGTCAGGTTGTGCTCATGCAAGGACATTTGAAACATATTTGATTTTTTGAGGTGCACTAAAATTTTGGTTTTTCAATTCAAGTACAGTGGGAAACGGCTCCAAACTACTTGGCCTATGCTATTAATAACAACTGTTTTTGTTAGATTTTTGAAAAAGAAAAGGACATACAAACAAATTAAAATAATCAATGAAAACGCAAAAATATAAATAATGATCGAATGAAGTGAATTTAGAACATCATGAGTCAATGTAAAAAATTTCTGTTAATTGTGATCTATTAGAAACATCCTCTATGTAGATAAATGATATGTGTGTGTGTTGGTAAATAAGACCCAGGTGTTTGCATTTATCGTTTTAATTTTTTATAGATGTTTAAGAGAAAAACTGTCACTGGTATTGAAAATGTTGTATTTAAGTCGCAAAATATGTAAGTAGTAGAAAAGTATAAATTCATATAAATATGTTTTTTTATGTGTATGTGGTGTGTAATACAAATATCTAACTGATGTCATTCCTAATCATATCGCTCTGAAGCCAACACCCAATAAATGCAATTCAAACATTTCAACTTGCCTCGCGGTTTACACTGCAAATGTTCTTTTATATATTGGCATGGACACTGGAATTGCCCACAATGCCGTCCCGGTTCCAATGGTGTAACATCGACCAGACCACGTAAAGCCTCCATGCCCCAACGTGAGGCGTAACGTAAGAAAAGCTGCGTGCCGCGCTCCTGTCGATTTAATGGTATAATTTTGATTTTGATTTTAGTCACATGACAATAGCGCAAAATATAAATAAAAAAATAAAAAAACGAGAAAGCGATGATGTTGAAAATAAGTTTAATGTAAATATTTGGCTAATACTTTGAAAAATGTGCAGTTTTATTGTACAATACAGATTGTGATTTACATATTTGAAATGGAAATGCAGAATGAATTCTTATGAGGACGGAAAAGATGAGCATAATTTTTTAGCGATACAGTTAATTCTTTATAAAATTTAAACATATATACAGCCGTATAATAAATCATACAATTACGTAAGTCCATCGATTTAATAGAAAGCAGCTTCTAAAACTTAATATAACATATGGGGTATTCTTCGTTGCAGCTGGACATTTGTACAGCAAAAATTTTCTTTCTTTTTTAAATTCAAGTATAAGTTCACTCACTGAGCAACTCTGCATCGATAAAGCTACAATTCACAAATAAATATATGCGTTATTACCAAATTTGAAAAAAAATCATAACAAATATTATTGTTTTATTATTAACAAACCCTAAAGTCACCTACCATAGGTGGGACAGGTATGATTTTCTACATGAAACGGAGTGTCTAGTGTGGCCCATATAAAACTGCCAAATACAAGATCAATTGATCCACTTTTATCACAGTGCAGTAATTTTAAGACTCACGATATACTGCAGCCTCTGGATCTATTTTAGTGGACAATAGTTACACTAAAGGAAAGCTAATAGTCGCTATATTAATGTATCTTTTAAATGTGTGGGATCATGAATTATTTGCAAACGTATGCAAATTTATCTGCATTTTCTGAATACACTTCTGCATGCCGCACGGTGCATTTGATTACAATGAAATTTGGGGGATATGTTCCAAATGTGCCTTAATGATTTGCAATTTTTTTTTGCTAGCTAAAACTGGATGGAGTCGACATATTTTTGTAAAATTAGTTTTATGGTAAAATAAGGCTCAAATTTAACTATTATTTGGTGGAACCATAGCGCTTTACAAAAGATCTTGAATTGAAATTTAGGACGATTTTTTTGCATTAATCAATTCACAGGACTTACCTCCAATTAAAGCAAATATTTTGTTCAAGGTCATATACACTGACTAAAACACTAATGTAATACCTGCTTTTGTATTAATTGTGTTGAATTTGTACTATCCGCAAGCAGTTATATTTCTCGAGCAGATTTTTGAGTTTTTCGGTGACGGATTTTTGCACTTTTTTCCATAAAAGCATGAATTTCTTATGAAATAAGAGAGACCGTTTGCAACAAAATTTCAAAAAACCAGTTTTTGTAAATTGCACTTGTTATACATATATAAAAAAAATATGCAAAAGTATTATCTGAAAAAAAATCTCAAAAATTAACATGATTTTTTAGCCGGTTGAAACTTACACTTCATTCAACTCAAATTGTAAAGGCTATAAAACTGCATACCCAAAAATTTTCTAAAGATTTAGATTAAAATAATCTAAAATTCGAGGGACCATTTGCAACAAAATTTCAAAAAACCAGTTTTAGTAAATTGCACTTGTTATATATAAAAAATATGCAAAAGTAGTCTCCGAAAAAAAATCTCAAAAATTAACGAGATTTTTTAGCCGGTTGAAACTTACACTTCATTCAACTCAAATTGTAAAGGCTGTAAAACTGCATACCCAAAAATGTTCTAAAGATTTAGATTAAAAAGCTGAAATTTGTATGAATATTTGTTGAATTTTCCTAAAATTTGTTTAAAGTTTGAAGCTGTGATTATATGTATAGTTTAAACTTGGACATACCGTTTTATAGAAAAATAACAAAAAAAAAATTAACTCGAAAAAAATTATGTTTGAGTGACTTTATGTATGTATATACATGTTATGTTTATAAGCTTAGTTCCTTAAAACTATGTATTTTATTGAATTTATTAGTTAGGCGGGGTATTCGATTTTCTTGGTTGAAACTTTTGCGGTAATTGTTAGCATGGACCATAAAACGATGTGGGGACTTTTAATTCGATGAAATGATTCATAATCAAAAAGCGAATTTTCGATTTTTAGTTAGTTACGTCTTTTTGTATTTCAGCGACGACGTGAGTTACGCCCTTTCCATACTAACGATATATACTATTTGGTATAATAGATTGATATATAACGTTAGACGGTATATCTCGCAGACAAAGGCTAGTATTTTAAAAAATTTAAAGCTTCAAATGTAATAGAGACTTATGACGAACTAAATAAACGTAATTCCAAATACAGAGGGATTCTTAATCAGGTGGCGAAAGCATTTGAGTGGAACCTCATGTGAAACTTTCATGATTTTACCAGAAGAAAAAGTCCGGGTAAAATGTTGCAACTTTATTCTCTACACAACTCTCCAAAAATCGCTCTCATTTACAGGATTTTGGAGGAATTTGGAGTACGTGATCATTTTTTCCTGTAACTTCCTGCAAGTTCGTGTAAGATCCGGTAAGTTCATGGAGTACTGGATCAGAGCTAATGATTCCGATTCGATCGGTTGAATAATGCAGAATTCCGTCTTTTTACCTATTACTGCAGGTAATTGCATAATCTATACTAGGGATGTTGAGAATGTGGAATTTTAGACATCCGCGGATGCGAATGCGGATGTCAAGTATTTTAAGATATATTTTAGGTGAGTAAATTAGATGATTTAGGTAAATAAAACATGGAAAGGTCAGTAATTTTTAATAATTTTTTAGTACCGTGAAACCCGCTTAAGTATCCCCCCGCTTAAGTAACCAACATTTTTGGAGACCATGCATTTTTTAATGTATTCTGAAGAAAATCCCTCTCTTAAGTACCTCCCCGCTTGTGTACCCAACCCGCCTTAGTAACTAAATTTTTCATTTCCCATTTGCAATTTTACTTATAATTTTCCCCTTTTAAGTGCTCTTTTAAAATTCCTTAAAATATTTATGTATTTTGAAATTTAGTAGCAGCGCTACTCACCTTCGGTAAAAAAATTCCAAAAAAATCAACGGTAACTTTTAGCAACTTTAGGGTCGAGACGACAAACTTGAAGCTTGAGAAAATTGTAAATTCATTCGATTGAAGCTGCACCAGTTAAGAAAACTTTGAATAGTTCCTTTTTGAGAATTGCATCGGGGCTGGAAATGTCGAATGTATCCTCTTGACTTTCATCTTCACAACCTAGCATTATAGCACGATCGTTGGTTAAACACCGTTGTTTTCCAAAGAATTCTTCATTCTCATTCTTTTGATTGTTTCTGAATGAACGTCATAAGCGTTTTTCGATTTTAGTTTTTGTAATTAATTTTTAATCCTTTCTTATGTGACCGATCGGATATACGTTTAAGCAGTGCACTTGCACAATATTCCAGGGACCGAAAATAACAGTTATTTTTTTAACGAGTTAAACTTGGCCAACTTTTTTTTATTCCGAAATAAAAGTCCCTTCCTGATAATAGTTACCACCTTTATTTATATATTTTTTATAATTTAAAACCAAAGAAATTCAAAGGTTTGTTTTATGGTAATTAATTCATGTACATTTTTTATTGAAATATTTTTCAATAGGTAGCTTTTCAGTTTTAAAGCTATCTAATACTAGGTTCACATATAAATAGATTATCCTCATTTTCGAGCTTAACATCCAAATCTGTAATTATAACAAGAGTATAGCCATATTAAATTCGCCCCTTGTTAATCTGTAATTATAAAATAATCTCAGATTAAACCGATAACTTTTCGGTGTCCATCCTAGTTTTATCGATTGTTTTTGCAAAAAAGAGGAGAATTGCCAAATGTAAAAGTAAACAAAAATGTACGCTAGCAAGGAAAAGAGGTTTGTAAATGTATTTTTAATAAAATGTTAAGTTAAAATATATTTATATTGCTTATTATAGCATAAACACGTGATCACAGTGGCACAGAGAAGAAACCTAACTTTCCCTTGAGTTGTAAGAATAACAAGCACAACAAATTTGACGGCTAATAATCTGAGATTTGCCTGTGTAAACGGGGTGATTAAAAAACCAGCTTTGATTGGGATAATATTGATATGTGAACATAGTTTAAGTTCATTTTCATTTGATACCAACTTGTTTAATTTGGATAAGCGGTTTGTTTATTATCCGGAAAGGACTTTTATTTCGGAATAAAAAATATTTGGCCAAGTTTAACTCGTAAAACAAATAACTGTTATTTTCGGTCTCTTCAATATTCGCATTCGCAAAAGATCCGCATTGAATGCGAATATTCGCAACAACCCTGATCTATACATAGTATAAAGGAAAGTCGAGATTCTTTGTACGCTGTAATCTCGAAAACTACTGAACGGATTTTGACGAGATTTTCTCTAATATACTCTGTATCGACAGGAGAGGGATCTTTTTTTACTTAGGATTTTAATAGGTTTGCCACCTGTCTAAAAAACTCTAAGATCCGCAGCGTTCGTTGGATTACAAAAGATGAGGTGTCAAATGAAAGGGAATGTCCTCTAGAAACGCACTAATATTTTTTTTTAATAGGGTTGCCACCTGTTAATAAAATTACTATATTCAATCATAATAAGCGTAGGCATCAGTTCTGTACCGTCGCTGTCAAACGAAAAGACTTAGCGCAATAATGTATTATTTTGCTGAGTAGGGCTGCCACCTATTAAAAAGTTAAAAGATTTCCGCCGTTCGTTGGATTACAAAAAGAGATACCAAATAAAAGTGCATAGCCTTCGCATGTACAAAAACTTTATTATTTTGTAATTAGGGTTGCCACCTATTTAAACTTACTATCTTCTATACATAGTATAAAGGAGAGTTGAGATATTTTGACTATGCCACTTAACGGATTTGGACTAAACTTTTTAGGTATAATCTGTATCGATAGGCATATTTTCTTTAGTACATTGAGTTCCTATAGGGTTGCCACCTCTTAAAAAAATTATAAGAACCGCACTGTTGGATTACCAGAAATGAGGGGTCAAATAAAATAGCTCGGCTCTTAGGTGTTCAATGAAGTATTCCTTTTTGAGTAGGGTTGCTACATATTTAAAAATTACTATCTCATTCGAACATGGTATCAATACAAAAAGTAAGATATGAGGTGAAAAGGCTTGACCTCCAGATATTCAATAATCTATTATTTTTTGAGTAGGGTTGCCACCCTTCTAAAAATAATAAGATTCATTGGACTAAAAAATGAGGTAACGAGTGAAATAATAAGGTCTCCGGATAATTTTTTATTTTTTCATAGGGGCTGCCACCTATTCAAAAATTAATAACTAACATATAATACGTGAAGGCGTTCATTCTTCAAATAAGTTTTTTTTTAATGTATTTATTGAGCTTTGTACCACGATTATATTATTAGGAAAAATGGAAAAAGAAACAAAGTGTAAGTGGTAGAAGTTATAGCAGCTATTTCGGAGATCACCACATCTCCTCATCAGACTTCTTTTTTCTAGACTTCAGCAGGGATCGAACCCGCGTCATCGATATACAAAGTCAGAAGCGTTTTTTTGTTTGCATATGTGAGCATGTATGTGCATAGGCTACATTTGTGTGAATTTCAGTGAGAGACAGAATTTATAAATCAGCTGTGCCTACTTTGATGTTTTTATTTCATAAGGTTCACGTACATATGAGTAGTCCACTTGCAAAGTGCGCTATGTAAAATTTTTTCGATTTTTAGTTTTTGGTGGATTACGTAGCAGTATTTAAAGTAGTTTCATGTCCACTAACAACACAGTGCAAAATCTTTTTAATTTCTGAAAAAATTAGCATCAAATGTTAACTCTTCTTCCAAAAGTCGCTATCATACTTACTTATAAACTTTCCAAAGTTTACATCCTCTGATGAACTTAGAAAACTGCTTTCGGTTGTATAGACTATTAATGTTATCTTATGTCATGTTATGTTATGCTCCAATTTTATAAGGCTCTTATTTATCCAAATTTTCGGGAAATAATAAAAAAGATTCAATTTTAATGTTACTTGTTGTCGTAGTCGTTTTTTCAAATTTATGGCTTTCTATTATAAAATCACATAACGCTGTTTGCAAGTGGACTACTCATATGTATATACAAGTTAATTAGTATCTACATATGTATGTATGGTACATACACCCACTATAATTGTTCTTATGTCAAAATTATTTGAAACACAAACTTCACATAAAATACGCTTACTTACTATATTCAATTCTAATAAGCGTAGGCGTCAGTTCTGCACCGTCACTGTCAAATGAAAAGAAGTAGCCTCTGGATGTGTAATAATGTATTATTTTTTTGAGTAGGGTTGCCTCCTGTTTAAAAACTATAAGATCTTCACCGTTCGTTGGATAAAAAATGAGATACTAAATGAAAGTGTATGGCTTTCGCATGTACACAAACTTTAAGTTTTTTGAGTAGGGTTGCCACCTATTTAAAATTACAATCTTCTGTATATAGTATAAAGGAAAGGCGAGATATTTTAACCAAGCTACTGCAAGGATTTAGACAAGATTTTTTTATGTATATAATAAACGAAGTACATGGTGACATATGATTTATTTCTCCAAATACGTAACGGTACATTCATATGCATACATTCAGCGCGTGGCGAAGCCTCGCGCATCCGTGGCCGGCTAGTTATTTACAAAAGGGGCTTCAAAGCTTCAAAAACAGTAAAAATAATTTTAAATCATGAATGCAGTACAAATAGAATATATCCACAATCGCAGGTGACTATAAAAGTTTTTACTGGTTCTTAGGTTAACATGTATTCCTTTTCCATTATTCGCAGTGCATTATGAACAAAAAGCAACTTTATTTCAAACCATTAGCTAGCTGATTATGGTAAGAGGAACATAATATGAGCGCAGTTTCTTTGTTTTTCTACAGTTTGAACTTTTGCTAAATCACCACGCATTTTATAAAAAAGAGAGCGAGAAGAGTAGAAGGGAAACACGCTTTACGCTCTCGTTTTTCTTAATACTCTCCGGTTTTTCTTCATACTTTCCGGTCAAAGCGAAGAAGAATGAAAAGGAGCAAGAAAAAACTGGTACTTATTTTAAATATCATAGTGCGCGATGTGAAATATAAAAAAAATTAAAAATTATATAAAAAATTTAAAAATAAGAACGAGTTTGATTCTATGTAAATTTTTATCAATTACAGAAGAAGTACATCCTTTTCAGGGTCCATTTATCAGCGTTTATGCTGCTGAGTTAAATAAACGTTCCAATGACTGGTTTTCCGCCGCTTTTTTGAAGATTCACATGCAAATAAATTTTGCCAATTAAGAATTTTTGTCGAAAAAATCAACGATCTGCCTGCTTAGAGACCAACAATTTGAAAAAATTCAAAACTTGTCTGAAAAAATGGTCTGAAAAATTTGGTATGTATTTTTAAATTATGTAGGTATTCACACCTGCTAGGTTATCGAGTTATCTTTTCATATTGCTATATTTTTTATTCATCTTAAAATTATTGAAGAATATGTGACGAGGTAATCCAACAATCAGGAAGGTTTGATTACCTACATTTAATAACACTGGTCAATAAAAGTTCGCCGCAGAGCTTCTGGAGGCTGATTCTTGTAGGATTTTCTTATACCCGAGCGCACTTGTGCACAAGGGTATATTAATTTTGTTCACATAACGATTGTTTGTAACAGCCAAAACGAATCGAGATAGATATAGACAAATGTATACATAAATGATCAGGATGAAAAAAGAAATCGATTAAGCCATGTCTGTCTGTCCGTCCGTCTGTCCGTCTGTCC
>NW_016157182.1:15499-59269 GCF_001687245.7 Rhagoletis zephyria
CACATATAAGTATATCGGTAACCGTTCTACCAATTTGTACCAAACTCGGTATGGTTATTGTACTTGCCACGTGTAAGCAAAACGTTGAAAATTATTGAAATCGGACTAAAATAACGGCCGATTCTCATATAACGGTAAATTTAAGAAATGCTTGAAACTTCAATATTTCGAAATTGAAGGACGCTAATTTACTCAAAATTGATACACCTCGGCTTACCATCTAGCGGAATGTTTCGGAAGGGTGAAAAAACATATATTTAATACTTGCGCCGGGTATTTAATGTTCGGCTCCGCCCGAACTTAGACTTTCTTACTTGTTTTTTAATGATTTTCAATTGGCTCTAATTTTCGAGATATTTACGATTAAAAATATAAGGGCCGACTTCATAATAAAATGAAAGAATGTTTTAAAATTTAAAGGATGCTTTATTTTGCTGATCGATTTCATAAAGCCACTTTTAAGATAAAGGTGCCCATAAAGGCACTTTAGTTAAATACCCAAAGTGGAAATTTAAATGACACAAAGGTCCCTTTTGTAAGAAACAAAATTATGTCATTTTCGTAGTATAATAACAGATTTATGACAACCAGCTGATGCAATTTGGCCGAGAGCAGCATTACCAACTTTGTTATTTTCATTTAAATGAACCTTTTGTTATTATTCAATTGCAAACCTTTGCAAAAGGAGCTTTAAGTGTTTCATTATGACAAGGACCCTAAGAAAACCACATTTTCATATATTTTAGAGCTTTTGTAGTAGTATACCAATACAATGAGGAAATTTGGAACAGCATAAAACGAAAGCTTAAATATTGTCCTTTTATCCCAAAAGGCAAAAAAATTGGTTGCGCAAACATTAGTCACAAAAACAAATTCTTGCAAGATAAAAATTGTGGCCAACGCAACCTGAAATATCCTATTTATTATCACATCAATACCACTTTTTTTAAATTGGCTATTCTTCTTCTTTATTGGCGCTGTAACCGTCTAAGCGATTTTGGCCGAGTCCTAATAGCACGCCAGTAATTTCTCTTCTGTGCCAACTGACACCAATTGGAAATGCCAAGTGAAGCCAAGTCTTTCTCAACCTGGTCTTTCCAACGCAGAGGGGGCCTTCCTCTTCCTCTGCTACCAGCATCGCGGCCTGCGTTTAATACTTTCGGATCAGGAGCGGTTCTGTCCATTCGAACGATATGGCCAAGCCAGCGGAGCCGCTAAATTTTAATTCGCTGCCATATATATATATAGTTGTAAAGCTCATGCAGCTTATAGTTAAATCGTCTGCGCTATTCGCCATCGCCAACGCGTAAAGGTCCGTAAATCTTTCTCAGAACCTTTCTCTCGAAAACTCCAAGAGCCGCTTCGTCAGATGTCTATTATAATTTATAACAACGAAAACCTAAAAGATTTGATTAAAGGGGGAATTCATTTTTCTTCGAATGAGTATAATGACGCGTATGACCGAAGGGTTTAAAATTTCAAAATGCATAAATACACACATACATTTCCCAAGTTATTCACAAATTTTCGAAACATTGGGCAGACAAACTGAGCCACTAAAAGAGAACTAATGCGAAATTAATTGAATTTGATAAATAAAAAACAATTTTTTATTATTAATTTTGAAGTGTTAAAGCGTTATTTTTGAGGAATCTAATTTTTTATCTTTCGATCTGAAATACGAGTATTTCTTCTTTCAGTTTATAATGGTCAAAAGATTATATTCCACAAACATATTTTTCTACAGAACTCCAAAAAATTGTAAAAATAAATTTGATTAACATCTAAATCGCAAATGTCTCAAAAGCTAGACCCAATTGAATTATTTGGAAGGTTAGATTCTGGTTCTACGGAAAAGATCATAAAGAAAAAGAGGTCACTAGTTGTACCCCATACAGGTGTTAGAATTTTGTTGGGCTGTGCAATTTATATTCATATTGACAAACTTTTCCAATAACTTCTATACTACATATATATGTATGTACATATTTTCATATACAGAACGGTACAGGTTTTTCAAAATACTTAACTAAAGAAAGATAGTAATTAAGTAATAATAGATACATAAACTCATATGTGATGTTTTTAAAAACATGTTTTGCACTCAGTTAACCGATTAGTAATTGAGCAGAGCTTAGATAAACTGTTTAAACTCCTAATACTATTTTTTACGTTCTTTGTATAGTATTTTTTACAGAAAGCATTTGGTTTTCTATATACATAGTAATCAATTCAATTTCATATTTATTTAGGTACCCTGCAAACCATTTTTTCAGAGTATTCTGAATTGTAGAGAAATATTAAGGAATTCGTGAAGATCTCATACGATTTTTTGCCGAATTTTCTAAAATGAAATAAACTGTGCACATTTCGATTCTGTTACGAAATTTCGAATGAAAATAATGCTGCTTGTAGAATTTTTTCAGAATTTTCTTTATTTTTCGTACAGAAATTTCTTTGCGAGTTCTTGTCAACCACTTCATATAATTTTCTTTGAAGATTCGTAAAAAAATCGTCACAGAAATGAGATACTCCTAAAGTTTTCATTAAGATTTCAGGAAATTTTGGTTTGCAGGGTAGGTACATTGTGTACAAATATCTTTAAACATTTCTCAAATTTTTTTCCTGCTTTAAAAACTTAAAGCCAACAGCCAATGCAATTAACGCCGCAGCATTGTTTGCCCTTCAATTGCATTTTAATTTTATTGCGCAGCAACTCCTCCTCATACTGGCAGGGGCATATCGACGATTGCAAGTGACGTGGGGTCTCATGCACGCCCGCCTCCTGCACGGTCCAGTCCAAGCGGCGACGCAGGAAATCCTTGCCCCAACGCTGCAAGTAGCTAAGAAACAGCTCCTGTGCTACAACCTAAGCGAGTTGAATGAGCATCCGTATGTGTAATAGGAAGAAATTATTTTCATGAAATTTATATACAGTATTAATTACGTGTCGTCTATGTGTGTGCGAAGTGCGTATGTGTATGCGTGTTTGATTTGTATGTGCGTGTGGATGTGTTAATTGCCAAACAAAACAAATGTTGTGAAAAAATATTAATCGTAAATTTTAAGTGCCAAAAGTGCCAGTGAAATGCGAGTCTTCCGTCCACCCCGTTTTGCCACACACTCACCTGTTTTCGTGACAACCGCACTGGATTATTGCCTTGTATTACAATGTCGTTCACATCAATGTCTAATTTACGTTCCCAACCCGCTTTAATCGTTTCGCCACCATTTTGTTCGGTGTGTTCGAGAAATTCATTCAAGAAAGTCACACATTGCGTCGCATCGAAATATAAAAAGCACAAATTCACTTTGTGGCATGATATGCGACCACGATCGTCCAGCACTAAGAGAATTTTGTGCTTCATAAGTTGGCGATTAACTCGCGCTAAACATTTCTCCAAGCCGCGCGACAAACGTAATTTTACCCACATGCAAAGGAATATGGCTGCCGCGTTGAGGAAAAGCCAGCCTACACCCAGAGAAAAGAGGGCCACACCCTGCAGTCCAGAGAAGAGCAGTGTGAGCAGCACCGTAAAAGCAAGCGCAATCCAACAGACGAGAATGCGCTTGTAACAGATGTTGTAGACAGTGAAACGGTAATCGTTGACCAGCGTCTCCATGGCGTTCACATACTCCTCGACGGTGAGCTGAAGCGAGAAATGTGCGAGATATGTTTAAGGAAAGAAACTAAATTAAAGAAAGTATTTAAAATTCGTGGCTTACAGTTAGTCCTTGTGCCATCAGTTCCTCGGGCACGAGTTCTGGACGGAACAGCGCTGGTGTAATCCATGGCCATTTTGTGTTGGCAGGTAACAATGTGACTATAACATCGCCATTTGCTAAGGAAATAAAAATAATTTTTCCTTAAAAAGTATTTACTATGCACATAATTGCAGTAAAGTTCATTTGAAGTAATAAATAAAAGTTTTTTCAAATGCAAAATTTACAATGAGAGAAAAAGGAGTTTTGTTTTATAAATCCCGTTGCGACGGTTTGGTATTTTCACAGTGATGACACGAAATTGGTTCAACTGAATGCTATGGACGACTGAAACTGCTGAGAAAGAAAGATACCAATGACAACTGGAAATCATATAAACATGATCGAAATCTGGATCTGGTGATTGCAACTGGGGGCTTGTGTTTACACTCTTCTGTAACCTAAGATATCAGCAGGTTATTTAATCAGAGCTTAATGGTTAACGCAAGCTGAAAGACCTACACCCATTTAATAAAACTTCGAAATCTTTTTAAGTTATCTGTCCAATTTGATTTTTATAGCCATATTAAGTTTGCAGTTTTTTGGCTAGTATTTATCAGGATCTGAGTCACACATGATGGTCACATGTGACCTCACTGCCCTACTGCTCCTTCTTTAAATTCTTCATGATCAGGATCTTCGAACACGTGCTTACGCCAACAGAAGAAACAAATTAAATACGCAACAACTTTAATGACAGCGCACGCCAGCGTAAAAAAATGTGTCTCGCTTATGTTTACACGAGATTTGGAAATTTTTATTCAAACGTCTAATCGACATGTTTGAGATATTATTGGAAAGTTTTCGGAAACGATACACCGTATTCTTAAAAACTTAAATCGTTGCGAAAATATTACAGTTTTTTATTAAATTTTTTGTGTAAAAATAATGGTTGAGAAAATCCCTAGTGAGCTAGGCTCTTGGGAAATCCACCCTCGACCAGATTTTCACAATCCTGGAAAGGACACTAGATAAGCACATTGACGCACACCATCTATTTTTGATTTTTAAGTCGCATGATTACATGAGCAACACCATGTTATGTAGAGCGACGTTGAGTAAAAAATTCAGCTTATTTTAAATCGGGGAGGACCTCTCTTCCCCGTTTGAGGCCAAACGAGCAGTGCACGGACTTTATCACCTTATTGGTAGATCTACCAACTCTTTAGCTATATTAAATTTTCTACAATTTTTAGCAACAAAGGCTAAAAATCTACCAATATTCGCCGGAAAGAAAGCAAAGAGATCTAATTTTGAATTTTTGAGCATTCAGTAATAGTTCACTTTTTCAAATCAAATCGAATAGGGGGAAAAATAGCTGTCATTTTATTTCATTCGATTCGAATCGAGTTTTATGTACATATGTACATTTATTTTATATAAAAATACAAGTCATCCCAAGGTGAATTCATACAAGGTGATAGCAGGAGTACAAAAACAAAAATTGCCCTAACTAAATTTATGCACTATCCTAGTAAGAATTACAACAAATACATAATTTTGACATATGAGAACTTCTTCTTCTTATTTTGCGCTGTAGCCACCTAAGTGATTTTGGCCTAGTTCAACAAAGCACGCCAGTCGTTTACCTTCTGTGCCAACTGAAAATGCAAAGAGAAGCCAAGTCCTTCTCCACCTGGCCTTTTCATCGCAGTGGGGGCCTCCCTCTTCCTCTGCTACCACCAGCGGGTTCCAAGTTGAATAATTTGAGAGCTGGAGTGTCGGAGTCCATTCGCTGCACTATGTCTATGTCGTTGTAAAGCTCATACAGCTCATCATGCCATTGTCTGCGGTACTCGCCGTCGCCAACATGTAAAGGCATGTACATCTTCCGCAAACTCTTTCTCTCGAATACTCCATTAAAAACCACCGAGACGAAAATCTCTACTCTGTAGCATCATCTTTTCTGAATTCGCAATGTTTTATCCTATATGAGTAAAAGCTATCTAATATTGTTTCCTTTAAAAAATCTACCAACTTCTACCATTTCTTGTATGTAATATCTACCAATATTAATTTTTTTGACGTCCGTGCACTGCATACGAGGTTCATTTTTCATTATGGTGCGGGAAGTCGTAACAAGAGCTGTTAATCGGAATCGCAGCGGCACCAACACACGTCATTGTTTTTTAAAGTTGTACAGGACTTTGTCGACCTAGTATCCAGTATAAGCTTCCTTGGGGACTTTCGAGGGAACTTTTTACTCAAGATATATGGCCGAGTTTTCGTGGGCGACGGGTACCGAAGAAGATGGAATGACAAACTCTATGCATAGATGGCCAGGTTCCAATGAAAGGATCCTTTACTCAGCACTCTTAGGTAGAAAATGGCACCCACGAACATAATGGAAGGACGAACTACCCGAAGAAGTCTTTTTTGTTTTTGCATAGTGATGCATTTAAGAGCGTACATGAGATAGGGCGTTTTTGAGCCGAATTCTGATATAGGGCGTTCTTCAATCAAATCCTGAGATATGGCGTTCTTCAGCCAAATTCTGAAAGTGGGCGTTTCTGAAAAATTATATGAGATAGGCCGTTTTCCAACTGGCTGCCAAGATAGGTGGATCTTCCACTCAGCCATCGATATGTACATAAACGCGTGAATGCTTAAAATTGATCAAGTGATGATAAAAAATTCGTCCACCCTAATGTATACAAATTATTTTTGCGCATTTGCTTCTTAAAAATTGAAACATTCATTGCTCATTGTATGTACATACTTACCGAAACCTTCGCGTATGCGACCCGTCGACAGTTCAATGGTACGCATTGGTGGCACCGTTTCCACGGGAATCGACACACTCGATGTATTCGCTGCTGTTGCTTTGGTTGATGCCGTTTTATTGCCACTACCATTCGATGGCGAAGTGCCATTGTTATTTTGGTAATGTTGCTGCTGCTGGTGTTGTTTTTGAAAGCCACTACTTGCCACACCAGCAACATTCGACGGTGACAATTTAGCCTTTTGGTGCTGTTGTTGCTGCTGTTGGCCTGTGGGTTGCGAAGCATGTGTGTGATGTTGTTGTTGTTGATGGTATTGGAGCTTGTGTTGCGAGCTACCGGATGCATTCAAATTGACATGCGTACTCTCGGTATTTAAAACAGCGGGTGCTACATCCGGCATGGACGGAGTAGGTGATGCGGCGGAAACAGTTTTTGTTGCACGCTGAAAATGGTAATAAATGTTTTGCATATTGAATAACGTTATTAAAAAAAAAATAACTTGTACTTTTATGTAGAACTATGTTGGTTCATGTATATTGAGCATTCAAATATTTATGGTAACAATAATTTTTACTTCAACTACGTACATACATACATACGTCTAGGCGAACAGAGTTGGTATCTGAATATTTTAAAGTCACGTCGACTTAGCGTAATTTAGCGTTATTTTTTTAACTGATAACTACGCGAATGCTTTTGATTTTTTTAGTTAAGTATTTTCCTTTTTGTGATATTTTATGATTTCCTCTGATTTGCCTTGAACTAGGTTTTCTGTGGTTAATGACTTTGGTAGCACGTGCAGCAGTCGTGCTTGATTTTTTGCGATTTGCTTCACATGGCGAATGCATTTTCAAACTATTTAAGCTTCTTTTACCTAACTACCCACAAGTATTTATTTCTCTTTGTAAGCACAACTCTCGTTAATATTCGAAAATTTATGGAATCGATATTATTGATTGCCTGTGTTTACACTTTTTCGTATACATACATAAACACCATATGTATGTAATAAGGAATATTTTTGGTAGATATGTATGTAAGTATGCAAGCATGTATCAAGACTATACAATTTTGCACGAAATATGTACATAATTACGCTATACGCACAACGAATAATTGAAAGTTTGAAAAATGCGAACTTATTTAGAGCATACCTACATACATTCATGGTAAATTATGTTAAACGATAGCACCTTGACCTCAAAAAAGTGTTTAAATTAGAAGTACCATGTTTTAAATGCATTGGCTAAGTTATTTTCGCTGCTGTCGTCTGGTAATATTGGTTAGTATATTTATTGTTGTTGTTAAAGTTACTTGATTGAAACACGCAGAGGGGTACGGTACGAGCATGTTTTAAAGATTTATCTATTACATATGTCATCCCGATACCTTGGCTTCTAGTGTTTTACATACATACATATATCAGCGAAAAGTAGTTTTGAGTTTATATATGTATATATTGATCCAACTCACTCTAGAAGTTGAGAAAGCTTCATCGAATGTTATTAGCTAGGGAATATTTTTTTTTTCAACCAGTCCCCTTAGGTCAACAGATAACGCAATGCTACAAAAAAGAATAAAACAGAAATACCTGGGAAGTTATATATATTTCGTGGTAGGTCTTTTCGAGGAAAACAGAATCGAAATATGAAATTTGCCAAACACCCCCAAAATCTGGATTTACCGTTAAAAACCGGATTTTCGTACTTTTGCGCACTTATAAGCCTGTAACCTATTTGATTATGCACTGAATTTCAGTTTATTGCCGGATTTAAAAAGAAGAAACTTGGGCCTTTCGAACGATATGTATGTGAATAAAGAAACCTTAAGAGATCTGTGTGTATTTACTTAGCAAACACATTTTTTTGGCTTTTTTCGCCTTTTTTAAATTTTGGTAAGGTTTTTACGCACTATTTTATAAGAAAACCATACTAGTCCTAAATTGATTGTAAAACTAAATTTAATAATGAAAAAACTAGTGTTTATTTTAAAAAATCGGATGAAAGTTTATCGAGCTATCAAACTTTTTATGAAAACAAAATTTTTCAAAAATATTATTTTTGACTATACTACTCAAAAATGTTTTCTTGTTTTTTCTTAATTCAGCATCATCAGTTTCTCGTTGTAGTGACCAGCAATATTCTGAAATCGTTTTTATTTAATTTTTTCCTCCGAAACATTTTTTAATTGTAGCAGTTTCTTGGTGAAAGTGTTCGCCTTGCTCATCACTGAATGAAGGAAACGAAATTTTTATGGACATAGTCATCGCTTCTGTGGTTTCCAAAGAAATTATTGCACGCCCCTCATAATTTTAAGAATTTGAGGTCCTATGAAAATTTCTTCTTCTTCTTCTTGAAAAGGAACTGAGTGAAAATACCTACAATTCATTAAAAGAGATGATAATAGAAAAAACACAAACTATGCTATACCTGTTTTTGTATAAATTGCGTTGAATCTGTACGATCCTATATTTCCGTATCTGATTTTGGAGTTGTGCCTTTTTTGAAGACTGTGTGCAATATATATATGAAAATGTAACCGCGTTTTAAAGCTTAAGTGAAAGAGAATTCAGAAAAAGTAATATAGTTAGATAAAAAATTACCTTGACCTTAAAAATGGTCTTTGCTCTACGCAGCCGTAGTCTGGTACAGGGTTGTTGCGAATATTATTCCGAAATAAAAGTCTATTCCGGATAATAAACAAACCGCTTATCCAAATTAAACAAGTTTGGTATCAAATGAAAGAGGACTTAAATAGCTTTAAAACTGAAATGTCTAAACGAGGAAAGCTACATATTGGAAAATATTTCAACTCAAAATGTTAATTAATTACCATAGAACAAACCTTGTGTCAGGTATACGCCTTTCTTTAGTATTAAATTATAAAAAATATATAAATTGAGGTCGTTCGTTATTTCTGCTTAAAAGCTATTTCAGTCCTTTTTCATATGGTACCAAATTTGTTTAATTTGGACAGGCCGTTTGTTTATTATCCGGAAAGGACCTTTATTTTGGAATAATATTCGCAACAACCCTGGTCTGGTAGCCTACCCTTGGTAAGTCAACAAAGCTTAATTAACTTCAAAGATTTCAAAGTGTGCAAAGGAGTAGGAACTTGCATAAGCGGATCTCTATGCTCTTCAGTTACTGAAGCTCTAGACGCGATTCTACATTTGCTTACGCTTAACGTATTTTCTCGAGAATTAGCCGCTATTGCAGCCTTAAGACTCAGAGAGGCATACGGACACAAGAAAATCTATTGGAAGATGACGCCCATACCCAGATCTGCAAGCACTGCAAGCATACCAACAAACACCTTCACTAAAAAGTATAAAATTATCTTACCACTTCGGCAGGACTCGAATACCATGTCCCACCAAATACGATATGAAACGCTATAAACATGCGTACTTATGGCTCCAAACTCGACGGAAAAGTCGGAATAATGTTTTCACCAGGTCTCTGACAGTCAAGAAGCTCTGAAAACGCTATACTTAGGCGCAGACAACGCAAAATCTCTTAAGCTAAGTGTACACGGTAGAGAAATCTCGGAAGTGTTTTACTGAAATAAAATTCTCGTCTCTCAATTAAGTTTACATGGTAAAGCAACTCTAGGAGAAATTTAAACTTTTCTCTATCGCGTACTCTACAAGCTGTGTACACGGTAGACAATTGTTACCTCTCGCCTAGAGTTAGTTTTCTATCACTAATTTTTGTATGGATGTATATCAGAGCCACGACCGCTAACCCTTCGTCGAGTTAACAGCATCCACCTATTCGCTGACGCCATAAAATATTGTTTCGCACTAGGGATGAAATATAAATGTACCTAAAAATTAAATACATATGTGTTTTTATGTGTATACCCTTGGGTACCATGTCTACTTTTGGACTCGCATCAAACAATTTTTGCTATTAAAAATTACCTTGAAAGCAATTTCTTCGAGAAGTGCCAGTCAAAACTGTGTTTTAACCAATGTCTTTGGACCTTTGCAAAGGCGCGAGGCTATTGGAAGAGCCGTTGAAATGTCTTTTAAAATAAGAGAAACTTTCCCAATAAGTTATTTGGCTACGTTCTAAATGCACCCAAAGTGGTGCGCATGTACCGAATATACGTTTTAATGTCGTAGCCATTTCCGAACTTAACAAACTGTGATGAAATTCATTGTCAGGACTTTACCATACGTCTCCGTAGTGCAAAAGCTCTACGACAACTCTGCGCTCTATCTGGCTACGCCCATGGAGAAGGGCCATTTCTTTTTTTTAAACTATAGTTCCTGTCTTTGAAAACAATCATTCACAAGGAACTGGTGTCACAACAACGCTAAATAAACTTCGTGGAAACTTATAAGGAGTCGCAAAATTACCATTCGTATCTTCTTACTTGAAAGGCTGATCGAGAAATCGTTAAGCAATGGGAAAGCTCATCGTTATCTTCCCGATGATGTTCCCAAAATCATAGGCTGGCTCTACATCCTCCTCTGATTTACGAACACTTTTGCTCTACACTGTATGCGCTCGTTTAGACTTAATCCTAGCACAAGCGAGTGGTCCACTTGGCCAAAATACTTGCACATTGTACTCGATAGCCTCCAATTACTTGTACACGCGTATCGAAGTAGAAAAATACTCATTTCTTGATAGAGTACTCGGGTATATACTTTTAAGTACGGGTTTCAGATTATTGCTATCTACAAAACTTTGCGGAGGTAGCGAAAATTAACATTAGAGCACTCACTTCAAAGTTCATTACTTCAAAGAAATGGTTTGATAGCAAGTGACCTCAGCAATATCGAAGATGGTATATCGAATAACAATGGGACCATCTTTAGCCTAAGAACAGAGGAAATTACTCCTTCTAGACATTCCACCTAAAGGCCAGTATGCAGCTCGCAAGAAAACGGTCAAGAAAAAAATTGCCATTATTTCGTATGTGTGTCGAAGGAGTTTTGACATGTGATACTTCACCAGCCTGTTGCCTCACTCTTTCCTCAAGAAATAATGGAACGGGCATATATTTCTGTTGCAAACCTGTTTTGCCTTGAGCTCTTTTTTCACAAAAAGCTTTAGAAAACCGTAGTAGAAAGCGTAGCAAATTTTTAAGAACTACGTACTGCCTTAAGGAAATTTGACACAAGAAAATTTCTTAGCCATTTCTTGTACGTCATTTTATATAGAGTTTTTGCTTTTCTTGAAAGCTGCAAACTGGCCTTTAACGTAGCCTAAAAATATTTAGCTTCCCATTTTTTACCTGAAGAGGTTATTGCGGCTTTCCCACGGCACGCCACTTACGTAGTTCGCCCTCTCATTCGTAATTTGCACTCCAATTACCCTTCAAATTATGTAATTCATGATAAAAAATATTGAGAGCGAATTACCTCATTTCTTGGCAATTCATGTCCAATTACCATGCGAATTACGAAGAAATCTCTGTCGTCTTTATTTTTAATCGGAAATTTATCGAAACCAGTACATAAATTAGAACTGGCATTTTTTCTGAGTTTAAAATCCTTACTAATATTATAAATCCGAAAGTGAGTTTGTTTGTTTGCTACGCTTTCACGCTTTAACTACTCAACCGATCATCATGAAATTTTGTACACTGCTGTCATTTTTAGCCCAACTTAAAATATAGGATAAATTTAATCTCGATTAGACAAGGGGGTGTGGCACCTCCCATACAAACGGAATATTTCATACTGCATTTCTCAGGAAATATTTTTGATAAATTACTGAAACTTGGTATGGAGATATACAAAATAATTATCTACTCATGGATGAGAGCTGCCACCTTAAAAAAAAAAAATCAACTGTAATTAAGGGAGTTATTTATTTGAGAATTATATAAAAAAATTGATGTCAAGAAGCTTAAAAAAGCTGTACTTAGTTCGAATATATTTTGAAAAGGGTTGCCACCTGTTTGAAAAGTCAAATTTAAATTATATTATATTTTATGCAAGCTATCTCAAGAATTAAAATATGGTTGTCTAACGAAATATTGGTAAGAAACCTTTAGTTTAAAAATTTAAATAATATTTAAGCCTTTCGCAAGGGTTGCCACCTTTTTAAAAATTGAATTAAATTATTGCAAATTAAATATTACGGTAAAAGGCGCGCAATGGTTCTGGCGGTGGATTTATCGGTGGTGATTTGAGATTTACCCCTGCACAACTCAGCCCTGGTGTCTCGGGGTGAAGCTTTGACGCATAATAATACTGGCAAATCACATTGGGCCAATTGTAACACACAAGAGTTCGATATACTCATTTGTGCAACAGGTCGATTTAATCTGACATCCACGGCACCTTTTCTAACTTGGCGATTATTCGTAATGACTCCAGCGCCAATTGGCAGCCTTTTGTGCCAATAGTATTGCCAATACATTTTTGAATATTAGCCAAAGTGGATCATAAATAAGATTTTTAGTAATAACTTAACTCCAGCGCCAACTTGCGGGTGAAATTGTGAAACTATACTCAACAGTACACAAAAAACTTCGGTCCGGCATTGAAGCAGCGGCATGAAGCAGGTGTCCGAAATTTCAAAACAATTGGTTCGGCCGTTCTCGAGCTTTGCGAACACATAAAACACGTCTTTCAAAATATATATTATTATAAATTATAGAAGATTGGTTTGAGTCGAAATGATCTTGAATACGAGTGTCAGACGAAAGAGGTTTAAAAAGGTCGTCAACTGTTTAAAAGGTTAAATTCAAACAATTCAATAATTTAAATGAATTATTACAACTAGTATCGCCCAGTTGTCGAAATTCGACATCTTTTTTCATACACTTTCGAATTTTACCTGTCACCAATCCTAACTCCTTTATGCGAATTATTATTTTGAAGTCCACCGGCATAGTTTATATCGAATTTACAGGAAAACTTAAAATCGAATTATGAACGTTAATACCAGATTGGTTAGNGAAATTCGACATCTTTTTTCATACACTTTCGAATTTTACCTGTCACCAATCCTAACTCCTTTATGCGAATTATTATTTTGAAGTCCACCGGCATAGTTTATATCGAATTTACAGGAAAACTTAAAATCGAATTATGAACGTTAATACCAGATTGGTTAGTGGTAATTCTACCAAGTCTACTCCAAATTTCTTCAGCAGCTTTTGAAATTAGACTGAAAAAGGAACCTCGATTTTCATTTATAAAAAATATGCATATGTATTTGTATGTAAAGATGAGATGTTCATCACTGACTAATATGTCAAACATATACCAATTCGAACTGTAAATAAGTTTTTCGATTATATTTGTCTGAGAGCCTCTTGCAGGTTAAAAACTAAATTGCCCACATCTACATACTCTTTCTTTTTTTATCAGAATCGTTAACGGTTGAGAAAGTATCTTGAAGGTTTAAAACAAAAGATAATATTTCCTTCGCTAATGACGGTTTTACTATTTTTTTATCACACGACTGGGCTACCAGGTTATACCATATTTTATGTTACTAATATAAGTTCTATAAGTGAAACAAATCTGATAATAAATATGATCGTTAAGGATAGATCTCAATTCCTGCGCCACTTATTGGAAGACAAACACACTAATCCCCTTTCCAAAATCTACCACGCTTCGCCGTAAGTACGGTATTGACAACATACGTTTCTATGTCAAATTTTGGGACGTTAGCATAGGCGGTTCCATAGATAACCGATATGAGAATTTCAGTTTGTATGAGCGGTGCCATGCCCCTTTTCCGTTATCTACCACTGTTCGCCATAAGTACGTGATTGATATCGTAAATAGCTGTTTCAAATTTCGGGGCGTTAGCCTAAGCGGTTCCAGAGATAAGCTATATAAGAATTTCAGTTTGTATGGGCGGTGCCACGCCCTCTTTTCCCAAATCTACTACTTTTCGCCGTAAGTACGGTATTGACAACATATATTGCTGTGTAAAATTTCAGGACGTTAGCATAAGTGGTTCCAGAGAAAAGCGATATGAGAATTTCAGTTTGTATGGGAAGTGTCACGCCCACTTTCTCAGTACCTACCATTTTTCACCGTAAGTAGGGTACTTACAATCTATGCATATGTGCTAAGTTTCAGTTCTCCAACATAATTGGTTTTAGAGATATAATGGTTCTCACATTTTAGTCTATATGTCAGATGCCACGCCCTCTATATATCGGAATTAATATTTCTGGATTAGAGGAAGTTATATCCTTTAAATCTTTGTATGTTTCATTGAAATCGAGCGAACGGTGCCTTCAAAAAAGGGATTGCAAAATTTTCTTGTGGCGTATGATTTTTAATGGGCTTTATTTCAAAACTACATGTAAGAGGTTTCCATCTGTTTAAAATCTCAAATTGAGTTCAGGAGATAAGTTAATTGAAAAAGTATGACAAGTGAGAAGTTTAAGAAAGTTTTTGTTTGAAAATATTTTAAAGATGTTAAAAAAAATTTTAAACCTCCTGTTTTTTAATTGAGTTTTCTTGAAATAAATTTTACTCAATGTAGCACGTAGAAATTTTATACACTCAGCGAAGCGGGTGAGGGCGATCTAGTAAGGCTAATAAATCTGTACATCACCAATTTATTACAGAAATTTATAAATTTTTAGCAATAAATTATATTGTACATAAATTTTGTAGCGATAAAAAAACACAGAGATAGAGAAATGTCAAATTGAATTAAGAATGTGCCCGTGGGGATGGGGAGGAGCGAACAAAGTAATCACTGCGCCGTAGGAAAGCCGTATATCTATGTATGTATATAATGAACTTTTTGAAAAAATTTTAGGTATGCATAAGTATTTTTCGGTTCGGTGCGACTTTCGTGATTCCTTGATGAATGAAAAGCAAAATTGGGATGCCAGTAGCAAAAATGCATAGATTATTTCTTTGATTCGATGCATCGGATTTTTCCGATAATGTTTCACAACAAAATACATATATTACTTGCAAAATTGTACAAAATTTTAAAGAAATTACTGCAACTGAGCTTATTATGTTTCTAACGGAACTTTTCGGAGCCATTTTCATTTTCTGTTAAAATCAATTCTCTTTTTTGCACAATTGAAAAACTGAAATTACAGTTCAATGTACAAGAGATGTCAGTTTTAAAAAAAATCTATGCATCAATGCATCGTTACATCGACTATTTATACATCGAGTGGAAAATTTCCCATGCACTGGAGCAAAACATCGCTATTTTCGATGCATCGATGTTTTTCCGACATCTCACAGTAAAATATCTTAAAATTTTTTTAAAACGTTCATTACATTCCCTTTATCGGTAAAAAAAATGCTTCTATATTTGAAGGTAATTTTAAAGGTCAGGGTACACAGAGAAAAAAATCAAACAAAAATTGGTTATTGTTACCAAATTCAAACCTGAAAAGGAATCAATGTGATTTTTGGTTAATATTAATAATGCCTCGGTTGATGTTTTCAACAATGATTTGGTAATAGTTAGTAACCACCCTTTTGTTTACATTAACCAAACTTTGGTTGTAAATTTTTTTGTTTGAATACGTTTATGTTCTGCACTTAACAGATGCTTTTTCATAATTCGGAGATACAAAACAAAACTTTTTATAATCATTTTAACACGTTGCTTCTGACGGGATTAGGAAATAACAGAAATCATCTCCACACACTCAGCTACAGCCGCATTATAAATCTGCTTTCAAATGTTCAACTTGAATCAATTTTCTTCGTTGTTTGTTTTGGTTCTGCACTTTACAGAGGCTTTTTCGTTATTAATAAAAACCAAAAACTGAAAAAAATAAAAATTATGTATCGCGGTGACGTCATTCGTACTGCTATAAGCCAACTAATAACAAACTGCATGAACCTCTGTACGTTCAGCCACGAATTTGTTCTCAAATGTTCAACTTGAATCACATTTCTTACAATCGGCTAATTAACCATGAAAAAATCACACCATAACTTGGTTGAAAAAACCATTGTGCTTTTGGCTCAGTGTAATTTTTTTATCCCACGAAACAATTTTTCCAGAATTCTTCACTAGTTAAGCTATAAAAAACCGTTAATTTTATTTAAATTTCTGTTTTCGTTCTTAATATTCAAAGTTCATTTTACGAGGGGTTTTAAGCAGTGATACACGATATTTTAAACGAGAGAAAAGCAAAATTATTGAAAGTAATTTAAAATATTTTAACACACAGGTGTTAATTATTTGGCAGTCTCATTTCGCCATTATTGAAAATTGGCATAGGTGTACATACATATTATGTATGTATATAAATACGTAGGTATGTACACAATATATGTACTACACATGTGTTTTTCTTTTTTTCTCGCAGGAAGATATATTCGTTTGCAAGGAAAAAATTACAATAATATGTATGTGGACGTTATTTATGTTTTGGATGTTAATAATTCTAAGAACACCCAATGTAAACAGTTTTGGTTTTTTATTTTTTAATTTGTCCATTTAAACCTAACTAAAGCGAGAGATAATTTTGTAGTAGTGAAGGACTTTGTAACCAAAGATCCTGCGTAAACACCACCAATAATGCCAGCCTGCAGATTAAGCTTCTCTCTACCGGGTGCTACTTTGGGCTCTGCGAGTAATTGAAAAGCACAGGCGGCTCTAGATCAGTGACTCCCAAAGGTGTCCAGGTGGACCCTCAGGGGTCCACAAAAATTTATCTGGTTTCGATAGTAAAGAGCCAAAATGGTTGTTTGATAGCCTCTTTATTTAACTCTAATTTTTTTTAGTGTTGTATAGTGCTCTTGACTCACTGCTACACTTACCGTCGCTTTGTGTCTTCATAGCCCAAAATTCTACCATTCAGACTAAAAAGAAACTGGTGTTGGTATAACACTGAGTGAGGCGAGGCGAAAATTTCTGGCGACAGAAATGTCTTTTCAATGCTACAAAATAGTACGCCACCATTACCTTTGTTGAAGAGATTCTATAATGTTGAGTTCCCTGAGGCTGAGTGCTGGTTTAGTTCCAGTACGGATTCAAACATTTTGGAATCTTCACTGATGGCTCCAAAACTGACTCTGGGTCAGGATCTGGAGTGTTAATGGGGATCAACTTCCGTCTTCCAGGCTGAGGTATTTGCAATCCTCAAAGCCATGGACTACGTGGTGGAAAATAAATCTAAATGAAAATGATGCCATCAACACAAATAAACTATTTTAAATGTGAAGAGTTTATGGTGGATATATGTAATGTAAATAACGCGAGCGCTCGGAGTGCTCTTACAAAATATAACTCTTCAAAACGAGAGACGACTAATACCTTTACAAGCTATGTTTCTAAATCTTGGAAGTGTGTAATCACATCACTTTAATAAATAGAACACAAGAAAATATTTTATTTTTTTTTGCCACTCCGTTGGATATAATGTTCGCATTTTTGACGAGCTTTGGGAAAATGTTGGAAATGTTACAGAAGATATCCACCGAAGGCATTAAAGTTTTGAAAGGGGCCTACGAGAAAAAAAGTTTTGCGAACCTCTGCTCTAGACGATCTCTCACTATTTATGCCCGACGATTTATTTGGCGCACAAACATGGACTATGTAGATTAAGGCATTGGGGGCTTTCCAGATTTATTTATATTTATATTGTCATGGACATATTTACGCGTATATACATAAATACAACGACTGTGCTGGCTTGAACTAAATATACAGACGATGACATGAAAATTTCTTCTACTCTGCTACCATCGGTGGACAACACATGTAAGGTCGCCCATTAACGCAGTGGAGTGACTAAGTGAAAAAGGACTTTTCTGCATTTCGAATGAATAACTGACGTAGTATCGCTAGAGAGAAATATAATTGGCGAAGTTTTCCTTGTCTTGGCCTTTGGGTTTTGGCATTTATCAAACCATGGCCAAAAAAAGTCAAAAGACTACAGTGATCCCTTTATTAGCTAGAACTTTTTTGTCTCGCTAGTTAGGCCGATATTGGAATTTGCTAACAGAATTATTCTGCTACATTAGATGACATTTTTTATGTTTTCAGAGTAGTTGGAAACCCTGCTTGTGCTCTGGTGAAAATTTTCGTCAAATTCGTTTGATACTCAATATGTTTAAACTCATAACTTTATTGTCGAAGGGAGAACCTTGGAGTGTTATTCTGATTTAAGCTTATTAAGTAATAGTCCTTCAAGAGTTCTTTAGATACCAAGATATTTCCGATGTTCATGTCAATACATAAACAGACATTAAAATCACATATTATTCAGTATCTAAATTTTTTCTCTGTTCGTTTGGCGATTCTACAGAACCGATTTGAAAACTAAGATCACGATCAGGAAGGTAATTTTCTGTAGATGAGAAGAAATTTTATGGTTTCGAAATTGGTTAAAAATTACGGCCAAAATCGTCGGTTAAACATTTCCATATTTGTGTATGGTTGTTGTTGCAACCTTTTCAATTTGAGCTGTTTTCGTATTTTGTTTTACTTCGTATTTTAAATTGAACTTTGAAATAAAGATAAATATGAAGATGAAGAAATAAATGATAACGATGAAGACAAAAAAAAAGAAGGAGAAATTGAATATAAAGACAACAATGGAGACAATGAGAAATACATAAGAATAACGGTAACTGAATTGAAATTTTTCGATAGGAATCGCAATAAATTCAGTCATAAAAGTTACCCAAAGTAATCGAAATTTATCCATATCCATGCTCATTAAGTTACCGTCACGTATCGAAATTTTTGGACACAGAAACTTTGTTGTTATGGGACNCCATTACCTTTGTTGAAGAGATTCTATAATGTTGAGTTCCCTGAGGCTGAGTGCTGGTTTAGTTCCAGTACGGATTCAANTTAAAGAAATGTATCAAGTTATCGATATTTATTGAATTATCATAATTTATGGACTTAACGATTTATCGAAATTTCAAGGTTATATAAGTTTATAGAGTTATCACTGCTTAAGGAATTGTATCGGGTAAACAGAGGGTGACGAGTTGTCGAAATATTTCGATAGCTTTCGTAAAATGTGGAGCTGTCAAAATTAAAAACTTATAAAGGTATTCCAACATATTTACATTTTTGAGTTATCGAAATTTATCGAGTCCTCGAATTTCACAGTTATCGAAATTAGTCGAGTTATCGAATTTTGTTTAGTGAAATTTATCGATAAACTGGAGTGTATGTCAAAAATATAAGAAATTGTAGTCACGTTTTAGTTCCAAGGCAGAAGATTTTACTTAGTTACTTTGTACCTTATAAGTTACTTTGTACCTTATAAGTTTAAGTTAGAAAACCTCTCCAAGGCTCTTAAGAACTAGAAAAACTGTCGAATTTCGACAATAACTGGCACTCTAGTTCCTTTAAATTAGTTTATGTACTAAATCTGTATCTGCTTAGTTTGGGAGACAAGCATTAAATATACGGGTTCCACCTTATGAGCTATATGGTGGTTAATTTTTTGTTTACTTGCATTCGCGTCCAATGCCCACCATCTGCTGCACTTCAGCTAAAAATGTATTTAAGCGAAGTATACAAAAAAAGTTGATTAGGATGCATTTTTTTTTTTTAATTTGTCGGTAATTGTGCGCTATGGATGCAAACTAACGTTTGGGCATTATTTGCTCCTCATTATTATGAAGAACTTAGTTACCCACTGGTTTATACGAGTACTGTAGATATGAATGTTCCCTCAGCCGCGGGGCACGAACGCAGCGCATTCGAGGTTTTTAGCCTCGAAGTAGGAAACTGAAGCGGGAGACGAACCCATTTGCCGAAATAAGAAGAAAGCCCGAAATACGGGAAAACAAAGAGCTTGAAATGCTGGCCGAAAGGAAAAGGAAAACCGCTCAAAAATTTTACCAGAAAGTTAGGCGACTTACAGAATGTTCCAAGACTGGCGCGAACTCCTGTATTAACAATCATGGCGACCTAGTAGCCGATGGATGTCCCGAACCACCTTACCATGAGGAGGTATCAATAGCAATTACGCGGTTTAAAAACAAAAAAGCTACTGGTGCTGGCGGCCTGCCAGCCAAGCTATTCAAGTACGGCGGCGAGCAGCTGATAAGGTGCATGTATCAACTCTTATGCAGAATATGGTCAGATGAGCGCATGCCCCATGGCTGGAATTTAAGTGTGCTCTGCTCAATCCACAATAAAGGTTACAAGATCTTACCGAGCGTATAGTGTGAAAAACTGAAGCCCACCGTCAACGAACATGTTGCGCGTTGTCAGTGTGGCTTTAGGGAACCATATACTAGGTATTCGCCAAAGACTCGCGGGAAGTAGATCGACACATAACATCTAGCTTTACCTGGCATTTCAAATTTATTGTTGGTTACATAAAAATTGCGGTAAGGACTCGGTATTACCCTGAGAGCCGAGATTAGCTTGAGTTCTCAAACACCTTCACCTAAATTTACACTGAATAAGTACCTCATACTGAATAAGATTGCGGTTTAGGTGCCTTTACTGTTGACAATAACAAACAAGTAAAGACAGCGCTGTCTTCGGCTACGTCGAAGGCTTCATGCCTTTTAGGAACATTAGACAATTTAACTTCAACTGTTTACTGCTTTTTTAATCAGTCGTTTAAGTATACATACATCGCACGTTTAATTATATACAGAATTGTTTCAAAATTTAAATTTTGTGAGAAAACGCAATCAAAAATTGTTCAGTTCATACAATTGGTATACCAAAAGACAAATGGAAAAATTCGTATTTTCGCCATATTTTTGAAGTTTATTCATCTGTTATACTGAGCATATTTTCCTTATCAAGCTTATTGATTTTATGTTGAAATCTCCAAAAACGTAATTTTTGAATTACATCTCTATATTATTAATCGTGAGATATTATGCTAAATATATTTTCGCCATAAACTTTTTATTTGTGATAAGCAAATAGAGGAAACAATTTTTGACCTATATTAAATACTTAGATGGAGGAGTTAAATAACAGAAACTAATATACTTATGATTAATCACTGGTATGGGAAATATATCTTATAAACCACCAATCTTTAGAATTTTATGATCGAGGAGTAAACCGGTCACAAAATTTTATGATTATAGGTGCCTATATAAATGAGTTATATCGCAAAAACATGAATCTGAGCAATCAGTGGTATGGAAGAGATTCCTTATGGAGCACCGATCTTGATGATTTTCTTAGTGTAATTTCACGGCTTTAGCAATCTAATTGAATAAGTTTCAAAGTAAAACTCCTATCTGAACAATCAGTTGTAGGGAAGCTAAAAGTTACGGTTCACTGTACGCTCTCTTTTGAAAATAGGTGAAAATACTGCAAATTTAATGTTGCTAGCTGAATGCATGGCGGAGTTATAACGCATAATCGCATATGTGATTGATCTATATATAAAAAAAATGGTGTAAAAATGTATAGTAATTCATTAATTGAGAACGGTTGGGTCGATTTTTTGTTTAGTTGTTCGTAATTGCCAGGAGAAGGTTCTTACAAAAGAAAATTTTGGGAAAACCTTCCGGGAAAGTCGGGAAATTGGAAAAATCGAAAGCTGGTTTTTTTGTATGGAATTTTTTGTGCAATTCCTTCGGAATGGCTTTCGAATAGAAAAATAGAAAATTCTAAGTGGAAAACTCATAAAAATCCGGAAGACCGCGAAAAATTTGAATTTTTTTTCGACGAAATTTTGCATTTTATCGCAAGATTTAATCAGTTTTGACGATCTAAAGGTGGAAAAATCATTGTGAAGCTTGGAAAATTTCGGATAATTGTGAAGTTCATTGTGAGCATGGATCAATTGGGAACAATTTTCTCCTATGTTTCATAACCGATTCGAATGGTTCTGATAGGTGGACCAGGGACCGATCTCTTTCTAAAAATCTTATTTATGGTCCAATTTGCTTGAAATTTGATACCCGTATTATACATAGATATGCGTAGAATAGAATTGAGTCATTGTTTTACAGTTCGATAGGTCTTTGAAGGCGCGGCAAACATGCGGGTATTGGCTATTTAACAATACTTCTTACACAGACCAACAAAAATAGAAAAATATTTGATGCGGCAAATGCTAACACTATTTTCGACGTAAGCATAAAGTTTCCATCAGCTCCAGATTAAAAAAAAAACGAGGTCAAAGTAGCAAAGAAACAAAGGGTGGTAGAACCTCCCACTTAGGCTTAGATTAAAACAAAAAATCTCGACTACTATCCCTGCAAATTCCTACACCTTTGTTTGATGGTCATTTATAGTCATTTGTTGGACAGGAAAAACTGATTTTGGGAAGTTTGAGTACCTACCGCAGTTAAGCAAAAGGTGATAGAACCTTCCTTCTGACTTTAATCTCTGAAAATACCATTCCTCCACCTTGACCCTAAGGTCACTTATAGTCATTTGTTGAACAGCTAACAGTGAATTATTATTTTTTTTTCAAATGCATAATTTTCCAGTAATTTTTTTTATTGTTGGGCGATAAAAAGTAAATGAGTATAGGTGGCCATCAAGTCAAGGTGCAGGAATAGTATTTTTAGGGTTAGTAGTTCTAGCTTTAATTTAAGCCTAAGTGGAAGGTTCTATCACTATCGTTTCCTTACTAAAGCTTCTCAAATATTGCAAAAAACGCGATTTTTTGACACTTTCACCACGTTTTTCTCAAAATCTGGAGGTGATGGAAACTTTATACTTACAGATTCGTAATCCACACAAAAAAGTCTATCAAAAACAAATTTAACACTTGCCGCATCAAAATCGGTGTTGCCCTGTGTTACCGATGCTAATTATAAAAAGAGAAGCTCTTTCTTTTCATAAGAGGTGATCTCGTGAATGGCTGTACCGAAATTTTGACACCTACTGCAGACTTTCGATATATTAATCGAATATCGAATTTTTCATAGTGTGTATCTCTGGAAACATTTGTAGTAGTTTCCTGAAAATTGGTATAGAGATTTTGGGACTACTATTGAAACTTTTATCTATCTGTAAATATATGTTTTTTTTTCTTTTTCATTATACATTTTTTTGTTAATTTTTATAGAAATATATTTCACTTTGCATCAAATGACACCAAATTTTGGGTATACAGTTTTGTAGTTCACTCAATTTCAGTATCATAAGGTGCAAGTTCTAAATGGCTATAAGTTACCGTTTATTTTTGAGAATTTTTTTCGCTGATGATGTTGCGCATTTTCTCAGTATAACGAATGCGTGATAAGTTTTTTTTATGGGCAAAAAATTCCGAATAGTGTCAGTATGTAAAAGACTTATTCTGGTGGGTGCACTCCTCCTAAACGACCGAAACGATTTTAATGACATTTTTCTTGTGTTTGAGTAGGTCCCTGTATAGTGTAAGTTCACAACTTAAATCGCCAGGTGGCGCTGGATTCGAGTTATTACTCAAAATCGTTTTGGTGATCCGATTTGACTCATATTCGTGATATATATATATATTGGTAACGATAGAAGCAATACTATTGCAAAAAAGTAAGTGCGCCTGGACCACACTGGAGAAGTGAAACTTACGTTACATACATCTGCTTTTGCTTAAGGTTATATATTTTTTCTTTTTCTATGTAGATCCCTACCTCACCCCTGTTCGTTGTTATTTCATTTATGTTATTCTGTTCTCTGTTATCTTAATTTTTATCTTTATACTCTTTTGATAACAAAATCGATAGTAACATCCAATAAAATATCGATAACAAAACCGCTAAAAACGCCAATAAAAAAATCGATAAAAATTTCGATGGCAAAATCGATAATAATATTGGAGCAAAATCTATTAGAAACTCGATAAGAATATCGATAACAAAAACGATAAAATTATCAATAACAAAATCGATAAAAATAGCCATAACAAAATCGATAAATATCGGTAACAAAATCGGTAAAAACATCGATAACAAAATCGATAAATATACCGATAAAAATATCCATAGCAAAATCGATAGAAATATCGATAACAAGATTTATAAAAATATTCACAAAAAAATCGATAAAAATATCCAGCACAAAATGGATAAATATCGATAACAAAATCGATAAATATCAATTACAAAATCGATAAATGTCGATAACAAAATCGATACATATCGACAACAAAATCGATAAAAATATCGACAACCAAATCGGTAACAAAATCTATAAAAAATATCGATAACAAAATGGATAAAAGTATCGATTATTATGTCGAAAAGTTCCGAAAATATCGATAGCAAAATTATATATATGTAAGTAGAGTGTTTAGATTTACCATGGTCTTCATTTTTATACCCGAGCGCACTTGTGCACAAGGGTATTATAACTTTGTTCACATAACGGTTGTTTGTAACAGGCAAAACGAATCGAGATAGATATAGACAAATGTATACATAAATGATCAGGACGAAAAGAGAAATCGATTAAGCGGTGACTGTCTGTCCGTCCGTCCGTCCGTCCGTCTGTCCGTCTGTGCACACGATAACTCGAGTAAAAATTAAGATATCTTAACGAAACTTGGTACGTGTACTTCTTTCGGGCGTAGGACGGATGGTATTGAAAATGGGCAAAATCGGACAATAACCACGCCTACCTCCCATATAACGGTAATTTTCAGAAATACGAAAACTGCGATATTTCGTAACTACTAAGATATTACTCAAAATTGATATTTACAATAATTTAGACGAAAAATAAGAATATTAACATTTTTTGAAAATGGGCGTAGCCACGCCCACTTATGGTTACATGTGTATATCTTGGTAACCGCTGCACCATTTCTTCCAAACTTGGCACAGTTATTGGCCTTGGTACAGCATACTAAATGGCCGAAAATTAAAAAAATCGGAAAATAACCACGCCCACATCCCATATAACGGTAATTTTCGGAAATACGAAAATTGCGATATTTTAGTAACTACTGAAGATTATTCACTCAAAATGTATATTTACAACAATTTTTAGAGGAAAACTAAGAATGTTATAAATTTTTGGAAAATGGGCGTAGCCACGCCCACTTATGGTTACATGTGTATATCTTGGCAACCGCTGCACCGATTTCTTCCAAACTTGGCCTTGGTACAGGATACCAAATGGCCGAAAAGTTTTAAAATCGGACAATAACCACGCCCACATCTCATATAACGGTAATTTGGAGAAATACGAAATCTTCGACAAATCAGTAAATATTAAAGCCAATTTATTCAAAATTGATGCTTGCAACAATTCCTTACCAGAAAATACGTCTATAATAAAATTTTGAAAAATGGGCGTGGCACCGCCCACTTATGATCACATATATGTATCTCGGTAACCGTTCTACCAATTTGTACCAAACTCGGTATTTTTATTGTGCTTGTTACACAAAAGCAAAACGATGAAAATGATTGAAATCGGACAAAAATTATGGCTTTTCATGTAACGGTAAATTTTAGAAATGCTTTAAACGTCAATATTTTGAAATTTAAGGACGCTAATTTACTCAAAATTGATACACCTGGGCTTACCATGTAGCGGTAGCTTTCGGAAAGGTGAAAATCATATATTTAATATTTGCGCCGGGTATTTAATGTTCGGCTCCGCCCGAACTTAGACTTTCTTACTTGTTTTGTTTTTATTTTTACCTTTGCCTTTATCCTTTTCTTTATCTATGTCACCTTCACTTTCATTCTTGTATTGGTTGTTTTCTCAGTGTTACTATTTAACCTTTTATTAGCAAATTTTTGTTAAATTAGTACCGTATGCATACACATAAGAAGCACTTGTTTCGGTCCCAACCATTTACGTTACACCATTTCCGTTGCATCATTTCCGTTGCACTATTTCCGTGCGCAGTTTCCGTTGAATTTGTCAATTTACTCCCAACCAACCAACCGCCGCTAAAGAAGTTTCAATTCAAAACGATTAGCAATGTGGCGCTGGAGCCAAGTTATTGCTAAAAATCGTCAATTCGGATGCACCAGAGATCAAAGTCAAATTATCCCCGTTAAATCAACCATCAGAACTATTGCGGTCCTTGCTTTATGATGACTAAACAGAATGTGGACCAATGATACTCACCAGCTTAGAAATTGCCACCAACTCGACTATACAGATTCATGGACGATTCACCATCGACCCGCAAGGACTTCTTCCCGGTATAACGCTTTCGTCAGGTTGTTTTAGACGGCAATGGAGGATATGCTTTCTGTCGACTCACAAAATCAAACATGAACGTTAATTGCTGGCGAAAACGTTGGACCAAATGTTTCAATAAAAAATTAATTTTTGGCGGGACGAAGTTCGCCGGGTCTGCTAATACATTATAAAAAGACTTTCGCTTACAAAAATTCAGTCGGACATCTTGGAAACTAAGGGTGAGGATTGCGTTCAAATAAACAAAAAAAAAAACATGGCTAAATTCACTCAGCTCGGATTTCTGACCCTTTTGGTATTCTTTATCGTGGATCTATCTTTACTTTTTCTAGTACTTACAAAAATCAGACAAAAGTTATAGTATATATCTATGGAGTTATTTCATGTTCATGAATGGTATAAAAACGCGAATGACGCATCAGCCTTCTCATTGCAATATGGAAGCCTCAATAACAAAATAGCCTTTTCATGGGAAGAGTATGTATTCATTCTTCATTTATTTTCTTTTTCATTACTTTATTCTTTCAGCGCATTTTTTATTACTTTTTCGTGTCACGCATACAAAATAAAACACACAAAATGAAATGAGTACTTATGTGCATATGTATGTCTGCTTATTGGAGATGAAAGAAAATACGAAATTTGATAAAAACGATAAATGGATAGTTATGAGAAATGCATACCAACAGATACTTCAGTGACAAATCGTTGCTTGCATAAAATATTGTCGCATGTTACTTTCTGCAGGTTTACGAAAATCGCAATTGAAGTTTGGAATGCAATTTCTCAGAAACGCGACGATAGAGCTTCCTAAAAAACTCGGAGAATGTTACTAGCTTACGAAATTTATTTTATTGTTTATTGTTAATTATTTTTGAGTTTATGAAAACAATGGTCAATAATTTTGATACCAAGTTTTACTAAATTAACGATAATTTTTTCTCTATATCTCGGAAATATCCTAAAATTGATGATGCCATTTGAAATATCTTGATTAGTTCAGTGTGACTGCATTATTACTTAAATTTTAACTAAATTACGTATAAAATTTTAGTCGGAAACTAAATGAGATTCCCAAGAACTGATAACACCAATCGAAAGACCTTATTTTAAAACATATAACTGCATCTACAGCTATAAACCGTCAGAATGGCGCTTACGAAAATCTTTTATCCAGGCCTCAAAATGCAGATACATACATTAATAAATTCTTTATAAAAAATAAATGAAAACAAAGTGAATGACAGATACAATCATTGGCCATTAACTGATGTGAACATGCGATAGTAGGCGTGCAGATTATGCCCAAAAAATCTCGAGAGGTGTTCGGGTCAAAGTAACATACATTTAGAGTTAATTTTAACCAAGCTTTTACTGATGCCTTCAGCGGCCAATTTTTGCGAAATTTTAACTTAAACTCGCTATATCTCAGACGTTTTATTATCGATTGATTTGCAATTTTTACACCATAAACTAGATACTATTCTAAAGAAACTGAGCTTAAGTGCAAAACTTATCAAAAACCAAATGGCAGATCTTTAAACTTTTTTATAAAAATTATGGAGGTAGTTTGAATTTTTGTTGTTGTTTTAATGCAGCATTATGGACAAATATCTAAGGAAGTTTTTGGGAAAGTTTCAGGTTTAAACAGCAAGTAGTTCCAAAGTTATAACAATACATAACACATAGCAATTGTACAAGTAATTTTGGATGCAATATTAAGTAAAATGTTGAAATTCATAAATTTATCAGTGTTATAGAACTTATTTAAGCTCTTTATTATAAACTTAATAGACATACTTATATATATATATGTATCTATGTAAAAACCAGGGACGGTCGCAGGATTTCTCTTTAGGGGGTTTTATGTAAAGTCATTCGTAAAAACAAAAAATATCATTGGTTTATTTAGAGTAATCAGCATATTGTATTTAATTATGGTTATAATTCAGCACAACTCAAAGAAAAGTCACATGCAATGTACAGAAGTACAGATAAAAATTATTTTAATACCGAGTCAACATTAATATCCAGATTGCGATGAATATTGAAAATAGCTAGCCTATAGAAAAAAAGGATGTATGAATTTTTGCTAATTTTTAATGGATAATACAGTCGAATAAAAAAATTTTGGTACGGCAAATGTTAAAGCTATTTCCGCCATTTTGTTTTTGATAAGTTTTGAAAACTGCAGTCAAGCTCAAAGTTTTGAAAACTGCAGTCAAGCTCAGTTTCTTTAGAATAGTATCTAGTTTATTGTGTAAAAATTTCAAATCAATCGATAATAAAACGTGTGAGGTAAGTTAAAATTTCGCAAAAATTGGCCGCTATAAAAAATCAGGTTTTTGGCTTTTTCGATATGAAGGCATCAGTAAAAACTTGGTTAAAATTAACTGTAAATGTCTTTCTGTGTAATCTATCAATTACAATTGGTCTAAACCGGTTACTTTGACCCGAACACTATTTTCGTTTCTAGAGCACTTTTTGGGGATAATCCGCACGCCTATAGAGAGCACGCTCCATTCATAATTCAGCGAGAATGTGAGATCGTACGATTATTAACGACACAGTTCTCTAGAGCTTTCCACATCGCTCTACTACACAGAGAAATACTCCAAAGTGGAATTTGAAAAAGAAAAATAAACACCATTTGTAGAGCGTCGCTTTGCTTGGCCATTACTCACCTGAACAGGTGCTGGTGCTACGCTCGCCTCGGCACTGCTCCCACTCTCCGAACCGTTGAGCGGAGAACGCGGTCGGGCTATTGCCGCCGTTGTTGCTGTTGTTATGGGTATTGACGCTGTAGCGACAGATGTTTGTTTTCTGCTTGGGGGCGCTGGCAGCAACACCGAGGGGGATAACCGGTTTGCCGGAGTTGGCGCTGATATTGGCACCTCTGCTGCCAGCGTGTCTCGGTTACTGCTAGCGGTTGCGGCGACGCTGGTGGTGATAGGGCTAGTGCGGGTGGCACCACTTCCCTCGCCATCATGACTAGCAATGTTGCTGCCGCCGTTGATGTTGTTGGTGTTATAGCTTTTGCCATTTTTATTGGCTGCCTCATCGTCATCGAATTTAACCCAGTTTTGTTTGCCAGCTGCAGAATCGTCCGTAACATCCAAGGCGACATCCTCCAGGGGATGTGAAACGGCAGCGAAATGCGTAGATGATGACTGTTGTTGTTGTTGTTGTCTTTCGCTGTTATCGGCCATGACTGGTATTTGGTGTACGTGTATATGTTGTTACTAGCGACTGCTTTGACTTAATTTATATCTTTATTTCCACTTTTGTTTTTATTTTAATTATTGCTTTGCCTCTTTATGTACCTAAAATAGTTATTGCCTTTTATTTTGCCACTATTTCGCAGTTTTTAGATGAATTCTTTAACGCTAGAGCGCGTGCGAAGCAATTTAAAAGCTTTCGTAGATAACTGAGTTATTTCGTGCTATGTATTTGCTTTTGCTATCTTTGCATTTTTTCTAAATTCTTTTTTGTTGGAGAATTGCTTTGCTTCATATGCACATATCGTACTTCTAAGAAAATATGCGTTTTTAATACTTCTGTACTAAATTTCTTGTACATGGTTAAGCCAATTTTTGTACAGTTAATGAATTTTTTACACAATTTAAATTTTCATTCAAACGCAATCTGTTAACAGGTGATTTAAAAAATAAAGTTTTTTTAATTTGGACTTTTAACTTTTATTTAATTAATATCATTCTACTTCAGGAAAAATAGCAATCATAGTGGCCACTGCGTGCTTGTGTGCTTCCACATCCCTCTAAAATTAGTGTTTATCTTAATATATAAAAATCCCGTGTCACTGTGTTCGTTTACGCTAATCTCCGAAACCGCTTAACCGATTTCAATGAAATTTTGTGGGTGTATATTGTTGGTTCCAACTCAAAAGATAGGGTAGTTTTGAACCCGAGAAAAGTATTTTTTTTTTATCGAAATTTTTTATATACTTCTCGCAACGTTCTTAAAAATCCCGCCTCGCTTTGTTCGTTTACGCTAACTACAAACTGTCCATATCCGAAACGAGAGTTTTCCAATGTTATTCGCGGCTACGCTTCATATGTACATATGTTAATGTTGGGGAGAAATAGGTATGATAGCAAGAAAATACTGTAATATGTATTTATACATATAAACATGCGCATATCAACAGCAACAAAAAATGTATCGCTTGGACACCATCCCATGTTATCCATTCCCCTGGCTGATGTTTGAACCGTAACCAGAGATCGTTTTTTTTTTCAAACGTAGTGAACAATAATAACAATATTTTGTAAATTTCGATATCAAATTAAACGTAAGAAACAATATGGCTCTTCACACCGAGATCGGTATTCGGTAATTCGGTGATGGTAATTTGTTCTAATGTATTTTGCTTGTGTAAACTAGTGCGTACCAAGCTTTGGTGTGAAGACCCATAATATCTACGATACATGTAACCTGCCTATTTATCTGTGTGTAAATAGCAGGACAACGTCTGCCCGGGCTTACTAGTATTAAATAAAAAATATCAGCTTTTTTGTGGACTAAAGAGCACACCTCCTCGATGGATAAGCAATTTCTAAATCAGACAGACTCGACCTTTTCAACGGCATAACACCAGTCGGTAGTTGCGAAATTCCAAAAATTAATCATGAACAATTTTGTGAATTTTGAATGTACATACATAATGGAATGGAACCCCACGTGCTCTTGCAAAAATAAAAAAGAATATTATTTATAATAGATTGGCGTGTACACATATGTTGGTGTTTGGCCGAGCTTCTCCTCCGATTTGTGGCGTGCGCTTTGATGAGGGACCCACAGTTTTACGGCTACTCCGAACGGCGACTGTATTTTTATGAGAGGCTGTTTTTCATGACAGAAATACATTGCCTTCCGAGGGGCGACACCTGTTAAGAAAAAACCTTTTTTCTACCTTTTTTGGCGATGTTGCTTTGACCAGGGCTTGAAGCCAGGCCCTGCGAAATGGTAGCGCGCATTGCTAACCACTACACCACATCAGCCGCCCTAGAAAAATTAGAGTACATAGTACATAACTATACAGAAAACGAACAAATATCCAAATAAAATATTGGCAAATAGCACAGTCATGGCTAAAAGTTTTCGGTATCCCACTAAAATATGTTTAAATGTAGGTAACGAAGAGATGATTGTCTTTTGCAAATTGTAAAAATGCGTTTTAGGAACAGTTATTTTTCGCTATTCCGATTGTCGAAACGACAGTTGTTCGTCGAAATTTGAGATTTTCTTTGGCATTATGAGGCAACCAATGACATAATCTATTACAAATTTTTATTCCTATTATCCCTTCGAAATGAAGAAGTATTAAAAACGTGTTAAAATCTGTCGTTAATGTTTTTATTTACGACATAATTCAACGAACGACTGTCGATACGAACGATCCAAAAAGTAACTTCTTAAAATATTTTAGCTGTCTCAATTTCTTAGTCTGTGTATGAAGATCTTCTATGTGACACATGAAGATGAATACCAAAAATTTCTTTTTGGTTGATATGCCTACACAAATTTTGTTTGAAAACAGGTTCGCAAAGATACAAAGCTCGAAAGCAGCCATGCTGTGCAGAGGAAATTCGGAATTGGTATTTATAATGGGTACTGCGGTGCCAAAAATTTACACAGGAAAAGAGGCACCAAAAATCAGCTAAGGCCAAAATAATATGAAATCATTTAATAACGGTCGAGTTCGTGTTATTTTGCTTTAAAGATGAAAAATGTTGTTTTCAAAGTTTTGAGAAATAGTGAAAGAAAGTGACTATGATAAGAAATTTTTTTCCTCTCCTGTTAAATTTCTGAAAAGGAACTCATCAACTTATCACTTTATAGCACCTTCTTCTTATTCTTGATTATATTTATACCAGAGCGCACTTGTGTACAAGGGTATTATAACTTTGTTCGCATAACGGTTGTTTGTAACAGCCAAAACGAATCGATATAAATATGGACAAATGTACACATAAATCAAGAATGATAGAATACAAGATTGCGCCGATCAGAGAGGATTTTTGAGAATAACTTCTGTGTGACGTCACACTGGTGCAATTGCGAGAGAGAAATGCCAAAATGTGAGCAAGAATGGAAGAAGAAGAAAAAATGTTGCAAGGAAAACGTAAACAAGTTGCACCTGTGTGACGTCATGCAAACAACGATTCTGTCAAATTCGTTAAGAGAGGAATAGCGGTCCGAGATCGGCGCAACCTTTGTATTCTCTCAATCGTGTACATAAATGATCAGAATGAAAAGGGAAGTCGATTAAGCCATGTCTGTCTGTCCGTCCGTCCCGTCTGTCCGTGTACACGATAACTCGAGCGAAAATTGAGATATCTCAACGAAATTTGGTATGTAGGTTGCCCTTTATCCAAGGTAGGTTGGGTTTGAAAGTGGGCGAAGTCGGACTGTAACCACGCCCACTTCCCATATAACGGTATTTTCGTAAAATGCAAAAACTGCGATATTTCAGTAAATATTAGATGCAAATTGTTGAAAATTAGTATGTGGAGTAGAATTGTGGTAGAAAATAACATTGTTATGAAATTTTTGGAAAATGGGCGTGACCCCGCCCACTTATGATTAAATGCTGTATATCAGTAGCCGCTTCACCAATCCTTAACAAACTCGGTACGAGGCTTGAGTAGGGTCTAGCTAAGAAATCTGTTGAAAAAATCTTTGAAATCGGGCAATAATCACGCCCACCTGCCATATACAGATAATTTACAGAACCACGAAAACTGCGATAAATCAGTAACTACTGGAGCTAATTCACTAAAAATCGCTGATTGCAATAACCACTTGCAGAAAATTAGAATATTATAAATTTTGGATAATAGGCGTGGCGCCGCCCACTTATGACCACAAATGTGTATCTGGGTAACCGATTTATCAATTTCCACCAAATTCGTTGCACTTTATAACATTGGTACGGAAAAGCAATTTGTTGAAAATTATTCAAATCGGACTAAAATTACCCCCGTTTCCCGTATAACGGTAAATTTCAGAAATACGAAAACTCCGATATTTCAATAACTGAGGACGCTAATTTACTTCAAGTTAATAGTTACAACAATCTCCTAACAATAAATAAGACTACTATAGGCTTTCAGGAATTGGGAGTAGCACCGCCCACTTTATAACTACAAAGGTGTACTTCGCTAACCACTTAATCGATTTTTACCTAACTAGGTTCAATTATATCATTAAGTCTAACTCTTTATATTATCGAAAACGTTTATAAGCGTGTAAAGAATGACCCCTACCTATCATGCAAAGGTAGTTCAGAGAAAGTTGAAACGACGATATTTGATACCTGCGCCGGGTATATAAAGTTCAGTTTCGCCCGAACTCATACTTCTTTACTTGTTTATTATTAATTTTTTATATTTTTAGTTGTTATAATGCTGTTGTTTTTTTTGTGCTAAATTTGTAGATCTTTCTATCTATTATAGTATGCATATTTTTCATAATAAAATTTCACTTCGTTGTGTTGTTTTTAACAACTTTCTCAATCCTCATTTGCATTCGCTTACTTTTTTAGCTACACACGCTTACATACAGTGATATTTTGATCACGTCATACCAGTATATGGTTTTCGATGAACACGCGCATACAAATCCAAATGTATTTTTTAGATTTTTACTTCCAACGTAGTATCTAAGTTCACGTTCACGTCCACGTAGACAAACTAAATTCAACTTAGATTTTGTACTTATGAAAAGTTTTTAAAATATTCCATTTTAAAATTTATTTCTTCGTTACATAAGTTTGCACTCTAGGCTCAAAGGCATTTTTTCCACTACACACATTCAAAATGAAAAATAGTATGAAAAAGATCGCTAGCTGCTAAGCAAAAGTGAGAAGAAAACGTTGACTTCAAACCGAGCTCGCGTTCTGACAAGTCACGCTATGTATTACAAAAAACTAATTTACGCGTTTAAGCCAACAATGTCAAGTCGCAACTGAGCGTCACATATGTGGCTAAAAAGCGGCACACCCAGCGTGCCAAGTCAAAAGCAGCGTGCGCTCATATTTTTACTTTGCCTTCCTTTGTTTTGCCATTTCCAATGAGCTCTGTCATTCCAACTGAAAACCCGTAAGCTCGACTAGCAACCACAAGCTTATATTTATTAAAATTTACGCTTATGTGCATTGGAAGTAGCTCTCATAAATGTTGTCGTTGAAATTAAAATACTCACACACCTTACAATTTGGCACACCTTTGCCTTATATCTGAACGCATTGCCACGCTACTCCGTTTACTCTAAAAGCTCATTGTGCGATCTGACTACCTTTTTGGAATTCGCCACGCTAACGTTCCACAAACAGTCAGTGAATCTATAAACAAGCATACTTGCTTACCTACTGCCAGGGCTGCCAATTTAGCTCTTTTCCCGTCAAATCTGACTTTTTCGAAGTCCATTTAGAGGCAGGAAATGAGAAATTGCGGGGAGCGGGAAAACCCGCTTTTTGCGACATTTTTTTTACGGATTTTTAGCTTTTTCTTTTATACGATATAGTACATATGTACGTATTTAAAATTATCAGATAATTTCGATACGATTAAAAAAGTTAATGGTGTTCAGTGGGCAATGTTTTCGCGCATCGCACGAGGAGATAGAAGACGTTGTAAAACGTTTTAATTACAGTGATGAGATTATATTCAACAATTTTATTGACCTTTATGCCGTTTTTAATGAACACTATTGTGGATATTATAGAAAAAAATAATAATTCAGTTTAATATAATTAATTTTGTAAAATGGCATAAATACGTAATACAATGCAATTTCGGGCTGAAGTTCAAACTTATACGGACACAGGTGGCAACAAATTGTTTTCCGATCATTTACTTTCACTACCTTGGTCTAATGCAGACCTTGAACTTTATTCAGGCATCTAAACTTGGTGAAAGCAAAGCTACGCAGCGGTATACACTTATGTACATATATACATATAGTTATATTAACTCTTAGTCTTATTTTTCATTTCTTACGAACTTGGATCCCAGCTGTATTATTCTATATAGTTTTAGTTTCAAGTGTTTTAAATGTATTGCTTAAAATTATATTCATATAAACCTATTTATTTTCAGCTTTTGTTTTGCGCGATTTAGCTTTTTTCTAGCGGGTTTTATAAAAATCTGGATTTTTTACTCGAAAATAGTTGGCAGCACGGCCTATTTTATATTAAGTTTGTTTTCGCTTTTGAGCTGCTCATTTTCGGTTACGGTACAACTGTTTCCTCATTGTCGGCTGCTGGTTAACTTGCTCTCTGTCTCTCAATAAAAAATTTTACGACAAGAGCGATCAGAAACCGCTCATTTACTACCTACTTCGTTGAAAGGTAAAACACCTTGGCCGGAGTAATAAACATTGAAAATGGTTGCACATATGAAAGTTATCTCTGTTGACACACTTGCATTTCCACAGTAATACAAATATATCTGATTGTTTGAGTATGTACTTTGCTTTGGCGATAGTCAGCTATCGGCCATTGAACGACTGTTGGTGATATTTCTGCATTTCGTTGGAAGTGTTCGAGTGTTCCTTTTAGTCACCTTAACTATATGCTTTCTTTAAATTCGTATATAAATACATACATATGTATGAAAATATGTGCAAAAGAGTTATACAGTTGCACACTTGAATTATCTCCTATGGGTTTAACGAGCCCTCCCGTTTTGGAGTTGGTATTTGACGCTGTAGCCGCCGTCATTATCAAAAACCATATTATGTTATCGTTTTTATACCCGAGCGCAATTGTGCACAAGGGTATATTAATTTTGTTCACATAACGGTTGTTTGTAACAGCCAAAACGAATCGAGATAGATATAGACAAATGTATACATAAATGATCAGGATGAAAAAAGAAATCGATTAAGCCATGTCTGTCTGTCCGTCCGTCTGTCCGTCTGTCCGTCTGTCCGTCTGTCCGTGTACACGATAACTCGAGCAAAAATTGAGATATCTCAACGAAATTTGGTATGTAGGTTTCCCTTAATCCAAGGTAGGTTGGTATTGAAAATGGGCGAAATCGGACTTTAACCACGCCCACTTCCCATATAACGGTAATTTCCAGAAATACGAAAACTGCGATATTTTAGTAACTACTGAAGATAATTCACTCAAAATTGATATTTACAATAATTTTTAGACGAAAAATAAGAATATTATAAATTTTTGGAAAATGGGCGTAGCCACGCCCACTTATGGTTACATGTGTATATCTTGGTAACCGCTGCACCAATTTCTTCCAAACTTGGCACAGTTGTTGGCCTTGGCACAGCATAAAAAACCGCCGAAACTTTTTAAAATCGGACAATAACCACGCCCACATCCCATATAACGGTAATTTAGAGAAATACAAAATCTTCGATAAATCAGTAAATATTGAAGCTAATTTATTCAAAATTGATGCTTGCAACAATTCTTTACCAAGAAATACGATTATGGTAAAATTTTGGAAAATGGGCGTGGCACCGCCCACTTATGATCACATATATGTATATCGGTAACCGTTCTACCAATTTGTACCAAACTCGGTATGGTTATTGTACTTGCCACGTGTAAGCAAAACGTTGAAAATTATTGAAATCGGACTAAAATAACGGCCGCTTCTCATATAACGGTAAATTTCAGAAATGCTTGAAACTTCAATATTTCGAAATTGAAGGACGCTAATTTACTCAAAATTGATACACCTCGGCTTACCATCTAGCGGAAGGTTTCGGAAGGGTGAAAAAACATATATTTAATACTTGCGCCGGGTATTTAATGTTCGGCTCCGCCCGAACTTAGACTTTCTTACTTGTTTTTTTACTGTTTTGTATTGGAAGAGACTTATGTAATTATTAACCGAAGTAAAAAATAAAAAAAGGTAAAAAAGCGACTGTAAACTGATCCGAAAACGAATTTAAAATGATACGATTTTCTTTCAAACTTCAGATTCTTCGAAAATTTCATTTTATTTTGCACTGGAAAGGTTTATGTGGCTGTCGTTTACTTACTAAAAATTGTCGATAAAATTAAAATTTTTCATAGTTTTTTAAATTTTACCATGTAAAATCAGCCACAAATTGGTTAGAAATTATATTTTTTTATATTATATTTGGGGATAACTTTAACATTTTTCCAGACAGACCTTTCTAGATTGAAGGCAGCATGAGTTTTGCCCACCTGCATACCCTCGATGCCTCCCAGTCGTTGATGAGCGAAGTATTCACCCAGTTTCTGATGGTGGCCTCGATGGCCAAAGTGGGGAGTGCTGTAACTGGTTGCGAATCGAGGAATGCCTGGTCTAAACCAACTGTGGCCAAATGATCAGATGTCTCATAACCTGTTAATCCCGAGTGACCTGGCATCCAGAGTAAAGCAAGCTCGTTATGTTTACCAACATAATTTAGTCGAGACTTGCATTGCCGAACTAGTTTGGAAGTACTTAAATAGAGGGATTGCCAATGCCTTAAGTGCAGCTTGGCTGTCACTGCAGATACGTTAATTCCTCCACCTATTTTATAACACGTAGTCCAAGGCTTTGATGATTGCAAATACCTCTGCCTGAAAGACGGAAGTTTATCCCCATTAACGTCGAAAAGGACTACAGATCCTGACCAAGAGTCAGTCTTGGAGCCATCAGTGCACATTCCACAATGTGAGAGTCCGGGCTCAGTACTGGAATTAAACTAGCATTCAGCCTCAGGAAACTCAACATTATAGAATCTCTTCACCAAAGGTAATGGTGGCGTACTATCCTGTAGCATTGAAAATACACAAGTGCTCAAATCTCTGTCGCCAGCAACGAGGTAAGTTTAGCAGTGCGTCAAAAGCACTATACAAATTAAAGTTAAATAAAGAGGTTATCAAGCAACCATTTTGGTTCTTTACTATCGAAACCAGATACATTTTGGTGGATCCCCACTTACAACTCGTGGACCCCCATATTTTTGAAGTGAAACTTCTTTAGCGGCGGTTAGTTGGTTGGGAGTAAATTGGAAAATTCAACGGAAATTGCACACGGAAATGGTGCAACGGAAATGATGCGACGGAAATGGTTGGGGCTGAAACAAGTGCTTCTTCTGTGTATGCATATGGTATTAATTTAACAAAAATTTGTTAATAAAAGGTATAAGAATAACACTTAGAAAAAGACCAATACAAGAATGAAAGTAAAAGTGAGATAAAGAAAATGATAAAGGCAAAGGTAAAAATAAAAACAAAAACAAAGATGCGTGAAGATAAAGGCAAAAATGAAGACCAAGGTAGATTTAAACACTTTACTTATATATATAAGGGCAAAGGTGAAGGGGAATATGTAGATGAAAGTAAAGACAAAGAGGAGGATGAGGATGCCGCTAAAAGTAAAGATGAAGATAGGGGAAGAAAGATTAAAATACACGTAATTAAAGAGGAAAAGATATACAGAGAGACACAGAGACTCAATCTGGGAACTCTTTTGGAATTTTAGAGATTCTCGGGATTTATCGGTAAAATAATCGATATTTTTATCGGTTTTGTTACCGATATTTGTATCGATTTCTTTATCGATATTTTCGGAACTTATCGATATAATAATCGATATTTTTATCGATTTTGTTATTGATATTTTTATCGATTTTGTAATCGATATTTTTATCAATTTTGTTAATGATATTTTTTTTCAATATTTTTATCGATTTTATTATCAATATTTTAATCGATTTTGTTATCGATATTTATTGATTCTGTGATCGATATTAATCGATTTGGTTGTCGATAACTATCGATTTTGTTACAGATATTTATTGATTTTTTTATCGATAATTATCGATTTTGTTATCGATATTAATTGGTTTTTTAATGATATTTATCGATTTTGTTATCGATATTTATCGATTTTGTTATCGATATTTATAGATTTTGTTATCGATTTTGTTTTCGATATTTATCGCTTTTTCATCGGTATTTATCGATTTTGTTATCAATGTTTATCGATTTTGTTATCGATATTTATAGGTTTTGTTTTTGATATTTATCCATTTTGTTATTGATATTTATCGACTTTGTTTCCGATATTAGTCGATTTTTTATCTATATTTATAGATTTTGGTATCGATGTTCATCGATTTTGTTATCGATATATATCGATTTTGTTATGGATTTTTATTTTTGTCGATATTTTCATTGATTTTGTTATGGATATTTTTATCGATATAATAGATTTTGCTACCAATATTATTATCGATTTTGCCATCGAAATTTTTATCGAATTTTTCATAAATTTTGTTATCGATATTTTTATCGGTTTAGTTATCGATATTTTATTGGATGTTACTATCGATTTTGTTATCGATAGAGTATAAAGATAAAAATGAAGTATGTAACATAAGTTTCACTTCTCCAGTGTGGCCCAGGCGCACTTACTTTTTTTTACGCCAACATAGACTCCCGTCGAATCTCCCGTGGACGACTTTGGGAACAGTGGCGGATACAGGGGAGGGGATAAAGTTTGTTGATTTCGTTTATAATTTTGCACAAAGATTGAAACTGTGATTTATATGGTTTCTGTTAAAAATATGCTATACCTCTGTGAGTGTCGTAAATTTATGATAAGAACTACATGTATGCATGTCGAATTAAACTTTTTGATACTACTTTTTGTCTATTTCAGCGGTGAATGTAGAAAATTTCACATTGAACTGTGTAACCAGACATTCGTAGGGGGATAACAGCAAAATGCGTAGAAAAAGCGCTTACCGCGCTAGTTACCGATATCCCTAAGGAATTCTACTATTTGGACATTGTCCTTCCTCGGAGAGCGGATAGATGAAATTTGCAGGCTAATTATCGTGTATCAAGCGCCGAAGATTATTATCGAAAGGTAATATTTATACCGCTATTGCATAATATTTAGCTCGATCTCTGAGAAATATTGCCGAAATACACAATACATAAACATTTTTGATATGAACTATTACTTCCATACATATAAAATTAGGGAATATAATACGCTACAAAAAAACGCTATTAGTTTGGAAGGAGAGTATAAAGTGTGGCCAGAACGATGAACAAATGACGTACCCGAAAAGCCATACCTAAAATCAGCAGCAGAAGTTATTGGTAAATGGGACGACGATATGCTTTTGCGTTGATTAACAAGCTTCTCCGCATTCTGACTTCACTTCTAGCTAGAACACTACTTCAAATTGAAGTTACCCTTCGCCGGTTAAAAATATGGTTCCATAGTACCACGAATGAAAAAAGACGGATAGGTCTAGCACTTTTACACGTAAACTTAGGGCCAGTTTTTCAGTGCGCGGTCGTGGTTTAAACTTAGTTTAAACGCCAGAGCTGGCTGCTTTAAACTAAGATTAGCCATCAAATGTCAGTCAGTTGTTCTTTCGAATTCAGTTTACGTAATGTAAGTTTAAACTGCCACTGAAACTGGCCCTTAGATATTGAAATTGACACTGAACGGATAATACAAGGATTCCCAAAAGGAAAGCGCAAAATTGAGTTTGCAATTTAAATTATTATAATCAAAATTCCGAATAAGTTGCTAAGTTACTTAATTACATTCGTCATTTGACAAACATTATAAGCAAAAGATAAGTATTTATGTAATATACACAAATATAACGTCGTTTAGAGCACAAAACCGCGTATCGTCATTCTGCAAAACCGCGTAACTGCCATTGGCTGCCAAAAATTGGATTTGCTCAATCCTTATCCATTCGTCGTCGTGGAAAATCCAAAAGTCCAAGGTGCTTTACAGGAAAGGTCCTTACACTCCCATATTATTCACAAGGCAAAGTATGGATGACGGGCTTGTTGTGGACCACTATAATAAAAGAATTTGATCTTGAAATGGGAAAGCAAAAACGAAAAGTTTTATTGATTGTTGACAATTCTGCTTGCCACAAGTTGGACCAGTGTTGCCAACTTTTGATTTCCAAAAAGCACCAAAAACTTGGATAAAAGGCGTTTTACCAAACTAAAGGCACCAAATTTTCTTTAATCAAAGGATGTTTTTTTCATAACAGTTTGTATTTAACAAAAGCAAAAAATTAACAATATTTACAAGAATACATACATAAAACAATACACAAAACGTTTTCGCTCATAACGATCGAATAGCCTCTACACATGCTATGATGACTCATGCTTACGACGTAATACCGAAGTACTATGAAAACTAGTATATCTCGAGAAAGGAAAATCGAATCGCAACACACGAAAATAATGCACTGAGTAGAAATGAGCAAAAAATTTGATGTTTTCATTATACAACCTCAAATATCGCAAAAACCCGTGTTTTGCGGCCAGATTTGGATTCAGCACCAAGCAACGATGTGTTTTACTCAGGTGGTAAAAAAATCAAAATTTGTACAAACAATTAGAAAAGAATAAAAGAAATACTTAATTTACCTGCGTACTAGCATTTTCAGCGGGACTAGAATTCAACAAGGTGGGTTTGCAACTTCAGCTTTTTATCAATCATGGTTGTATTTTAGTGCATTTAAATTTGTATATTCTTGTAAATTCCGCATCTTCATGAGACACCGCAGGTTATAATATTTCAAATTATTTCAGGTTTTAACTATCTCGGAGTAATATTAGTGCAAAAAAAAGCACTAGGCACTAAGTAATTTTTTTGGCGTTTTAATTTTCAAAAAGCACTAAATCTAGTGCTTAAAGCATCAAGTTGGCAACTATGAGTTGGACAATTATACTCCTGAAAATGTGCATCTGAAGTTTCTACCGCCCAATACAACGCCAATACTGCAACCCCTTGACCAAGGGATCATACACTGTGTATTTCAGACAACTACTCATACGGAAGCAATTACTGGCTGTTGAAAAGGGTTTGTCAATTCAACAATTCCTCAAGTCAATTTCCTTGTTTGACACTTTGTTGTTGTTGGCTGGTGAAAAGCGAAGCCACAAAAAATTCTTTTCAGAAGGTTAATTTAAATATTGTTTTTAAATTTATGTTTTGCAAAATGCACTAAAATCGTATTGTTTTGTAGGCTGGTTTTAGAATGAATCATGTTGCACCTGAAGAAATCCTAGAAGAGGTGGAGGTCGCAACTGAACCGGAGGAGTTTGAAAACTACGTCGCTTGCTACAGTACCGTAGTATGTTTTGTAGATCTTACAGATAATAAAATAGTCGAAGTAATTGAACATAATTCTGATGATTCTGAAGAGGCATCTATGGAGAATGTTGCTGTTAGCATTGCTTCATTTGCAGAGGCATTAGATGCACTTTATTAATTAAAAACCATGTAAAGGGGTATAAGTTCGGGCGAAACCGAATTTTATATACCCGCCGCAGGTATCAACTATCGTCGTTGCAACTTTCTTTAAACTACCTTAAAGTCTATAACAGTCTTATTCATTGTTAAGAGATTGTTGTAAGTATTAACTTGGAAGCCTCAGTTATTGAAATATCGGAGTTTTAGTATATCCGAAAATTACCGTTATACGGGAAACTGGTGCAATTTTAGTCCGATTTAAGTAATTTTCAACGAATTGATTTTTCGTACCAAGGTTATTAAATACACCAAGTTTGGTAGAAATGGATAAATCGGTTACCGAGATACACATTTGCGGTCATAAGTGGGCGGTGCCACGCCCAAAATCCAAAGATTTATAAAAATCTAATTTTTTAATTCTAAGTCAATTAGCTTCAGTAGTTATTGATTTATCGCAGTTTTCGTGTTTCTGTAAATTACCGTTATATGGGAGGTGGGATACAGTATTTCATCATAAGTAGGAGGGGTCACGCCCATTTTCCAAAAATTTCATAATAATATTATTTTGTACCGAAATTCTACTTCACATACTCTAATATTTATTGAAATATCATAGTTCTTGCACCATTATATGAGAAGGGATCGTGGTTACAGACCGATTTTGCCCATTTTCAATACCAACCTACCTTGGATAAAGGGCAACCTATATACCAAATTTCGTTGAGATATCTTAAATTTTGCTCAAGTTATCGTGTACACGGACTATGGGACGGACGGACGGATGGACGGACGGACAGACAGACATGGCTTAATCGACTTCTCTTTTCATTCTGATTATTATACCCGAGCGCACTTGTGCACAAGGGTATTATAACTTTGTTCACATAACGGTTGTTTGTAACAGGCAAAACGAATCGAGATAGATATAGACAAATGTATACATAAATGATCAGAATGAAAAGAGAAATCGATTAAGCGGTGACTGTCTGTCCGTCCGTC
>NW_016157182.1:59400-61308 GCF_001687245.7 Rhagoletis zephyria
TTATCATGTAGCGGTAGCTTTCGGAAAGGTGGAAAACATATATTTAATACTTGCGCCGGGTATTTAATGTTCGGCTCCGCCCGAACTTAGACTTTCTTACTTGTTTATGTATACATTTGTCTATATCTATCTGGATTCCTTTAAGCTGTTACAAACAGCCGTTATGCGCTCGGGTATAAAAATATATGCAATATAAAAGTGAAGAGCTTGAATCCATAGAGAGCAAGTTGTTCAAACAAAAGTTTACAGATGTTCACCAGAAAAAAATAACCGACTCTTTTGTTGAAAAGTTGTTGAAATTTAGATATTCATCAAAAAAGTCAGTTATTTTGATATACGTATGTGCATATATCCGCTGTGTAATGAAAATAAGATCTCATTAGGAAATGTTTGTACAAATAGTTACACTTGTATTATTTTTGTTCGTTTTTTATGTTTTGTTGAATAAAATGTACGCATATGAAAGTTCTATGTATTTTAAAATATAAATGAGAAAAACTTTTTTTCGCCAAGAATGTTTTTACACATATCTGTAAGTATTTCGGCACCTATTCGTATGTGGCACTTAACCGGGGATCTTTGTACAACATTGGTCTGTTGCGTCATTTCATCAGTAGCGGATTTGCTCTAAGGCCCAGTCGGCCCGAGCCTAGGGCAGCCAATATGGCAAAAAATACACTGATAGTGCCAAGATTCGCACAACCCAAAATTTTTTGAAGAGGGTTGCCACCTGCTTGAAAAATCGAACTTAGTTAACTATTACAGAGGTTATACGAAATATGGGTGTCAAACGAAAGAATATTTTTGAAGGTTGCAATCTGTTTAAAAAGTTAAATTTAAATTATTTAATAATATAAATGAATTACCTAAGGATGAGTATCAATCGAAAGGGGTTTGAAAAATCTTTATTTCTGAGTTGCCACAATCAAATTCAACTTAGTTCATCAGTTTATTGAAATACAATAATATTTTATTTTGAACAAACATATCTTTGATTAGACTGGCCACCTTTTCGAAAAGTCATATCGATCTAACTAATATATACATATACTGGCAGACCCAGCGAACTTCGTCCCGCCCAAAATAAATATTTTGTATTGAAACATTTTGGTCCATTATTTTCACCAACAGTTCACGTTCATGATTTTCAGTGATGCATTTATCTTCTAATATTACTGTTTGGTGGTTGTGTAGAAGGCATATTTCCATTGCCGTCTTAAATAACTTACCAAGAGTGTATATGGGCAAATCTAAAAAATAGGTACAATTTCAAACAAAAAATTTTAATTTTTAAATTTGTGAGCACACCTATGTTTTATATATCATTTTATTCGTAATCTCTTAATAAATCTATTAATATAATTGTAATTCATATTCATCAAGTGCTTCAAAAGTTAGACGAGGAATAAGCATGAAATAGAAAACAAAAGAGTAAGGTGGGTTGAAATTACGCTGTTCAAGTTGTAAACTTTGAGGAAAGATTTTGAAAGTTGGACTCACTTAATTGGGATGTTCTAAATTCAATGGCATGCCCTGTTTTACCAGATTGGTTCCGGTTTTCGAGATAACGATACTTGAAAATTTGATTAAATTTTAACTATTTTATAAATAACTCCCTCAATTTTGAAGTTATTTTACTAAAATTTTGCACATAACAGTTTTTTAATATTACCTTAATTATTCCTTAAAATTATCGAAATAGGTTAACATTAACATATAGCTCCAATACAACTGATTACTCAGATATGTGTTTTTGCGCAATAACTCTAACTTCATATCTGAATAATAAATTGTATGCGTGCTATATGTTAAATTGAACCTATACTAAATTTTAACCTGTTTAATTGAAGGAGTTATAACGCAAAACAACGTCTCAGATCAATCAGTTGTATGGGAGCTATATGTTTT
>NW_016157182.1:62347-86909 GCF_001687245.7 Rhagoletis zephyria
AATTTGTACCAAACTCGGTGTGGTTATTGTGCTTGCCACATATAAGCAAAACGTTGAAAATTATTGAAATCGGACTAAAATAACGGCCGCTTCTCATATAACGGTAAATTTCAGAAATGCTTGAAACTTCAATATTTCGAAATTGAAGGACGCTAATTTACTCAAAATTGATACACCCCGGCTTACCATCTAGCGGAAGGTTTCGGAAAGGTGAAAAAACATATATTTAATACTTGCGCCGGGTATTTAATGTTCGGCTTCGCCCGAACTTAGACTTTCTTACTTGTCATTATTATTTTTTATTCAAACACCTATAATTCAAAAGTTATGCGGCAAATTGATCCAAATTTTTTTTGAGGCTTCAAGTATACGTCAATGAATTTTATCCAAAAGCAGCCAGCTTAATATAGTTTCCAACAGTGAAAATAAAGCTAAAAAACACCAAGGTTACCTGTTTTTTAGATTTGCCCATATGCATACAAAGATACGCAATAGTTTCAGTGCGTTTGAAAGGCGCCACGCCCCCTTTTCAAAAAGCCCAAATTTTCTCTAAGAGTATGGGATTGACTTCATATATCTCCTTACCATGTTCAAGTACTTTGCCGTGAACACTTTCGGAGATATGCAGTATGAAAAATTCGGCCCCCTTTTCCAATAACCGAAATTTTTCTCCATGAGTATGCGATTGTTTTCATATTTTTATCTCCATATTATGTTCGAGTACTCTACCTTGAACATTTCCGGAGACATGCAGTATGCAAAAATCGCTTTGTATGTGCCACGTCCCTTTTTCGATTTTTCTTCATGACTATGCGTTTGATCTTATATATGAATACCAAGTTCCAGTACTCTATCATGAACACTTCCAGAGATGTGCAGTGTTAAAAATTCGGTTTATATGAGAGGTGCCACGCCCCTTTTTCCAATAGCCCCAATTGTTCTTCATGACTATGCGATTGATTTTATATGTCTTGTACATACCAAGTTCCAGTACTCTACCATGAACACTTCTAGAGATACGCAGTGTGAAAAAAGCAGTTTGTATGGGAGATGCGACGCTCCTTTTTCCAATAGCTCCAACTTTTATTCATGACTATGCGATTGATTTTGAATATTTTGTACATACCAAGTTCCAGTACTCTAACATGGACAGTTCCAGAGATATGCAGTGTGAAAAATTCGGTTTGTGGGGGACGTGCCACGCTCCTTTTTCCAATAGCCCCAATTTTTCTTCATGACCATGCGATTGATTTTATATACATATCTTGTACATACTACCAAGTTCCAGTACACTACCATGAACATTTTCATAGATATGCAGTACGAAATATTCGGTTTGTATGGGGGGTGCCACGCCCCCTTTTCCAATAACCACAATTTTTCTCCATGAGTATGCGACAGCTTTCATATATCTCCATACCATGTTCGAGTACTCTACCATAAACACTTCCAGAGATATGCAGTATGAAAAATTCGGTTTGTATGGGGGGTGCCACGCCCCCTTTTCCAATAACCACAATTTTTCTCCATGAGTATGCGACAGCTTTCATATATCTCCATACCATGTTCGAGTACTCTACCATAAACACTTCCAGAGATATGCAGTATGAAAAATTCGGTTTGTATGGGGGGGGCCACGCCCCCTGCACCTAGCGGTATGAAATATACTTTACATCCGATTCTCTTACCTACCATATATACACAAAAAATTTCATAAAGATCGGTCGAGCCGTTCAGGAGGAGTTCGACCACTAACACCGTGACACGAGATTTTTATAAGTTAGAAGATTGAGGGCTTAGATGTATGATCTATCTGCAGTTATTACAAAAATAAGATTCATATATAAAAGCCGAACTTAGACTTAACTGTCATCGGTGGTGTCAATGCTGACCTTCTATATCGCTGCAAGAAGAACTACGTATTGAATTTCAAAATTAAAATTGCAACCACTGATGAGGGTTAAGTCTCAGATGAGTTCTAACATCAGAAAGTAAGTTTTGTGTAAAATGCAGATAGGTCGTATTGAATATAAGCCGTAGATGTGTATAATATACGAGAAGTTAATTTTTGTGATAATCATTAGATTTGCGCCGTTATTTCGAATTTCAAAAATGAGAGGTCGAAAGCCTTAGCTTGTGAATGTTTTATGTTTTAATTAAGAACTTTTTTATTGAGAGTATATATAGAGTAATTCGAAATTTGATGAAATTAAAAACCCGCACTGTGCGACACCTCTCTTCACTCAGAAACGACTGTACGGATTTATATGATATATAGCACTCGGATCGCTTATAACTCTGACTAACACTTGGAATATTTTCTGAGTTTTTGAAATACAATTTTGAGTCTTTTAACGCCATGAGAGTTATGGCCTTTGCTGTTGTTCTAAAAAGTCTTTGAATTTTGCTGAGATAAAGAAAATTCCCTTTTGAAATGAAATAAAGTGTTTATTTACACTTACTTCAAAGCAAACCATGCACCAGATACCACTGCCAATCCGTGTGGAGCTTGGGTTTCAGCAGAAATAGAAGGAGCATTAGGGGCCAGTCCGATTTATTCAGTTTAAGGACTCACTGAAGTCAGCAGCTTCAGCACACCAAGATATGCGACTGGCAGCGCGTCATTTTTTAACGACACAACGGGGAAGAAGGATGAGCCGTGCTATGAGCGCTTGACATTTAAATTTAATTGATGCCAAATTAAACGCAGCCATTTCAAAACCAGGAAATGCACGACTCAAAATTAAATTTCATTCTACGAAATATTCAATTACATTTTAATACCAGTTTTTTCTTAAACTTTCTCAATATTGCAAAAAAAATACTTCATTTCGATGCCATATTTAAAATCGGCGCTGGTAAAACGCTTTTGTGTGCAAGGATTGATGCGGATTACATGCTCTTAAGAGCTGGTAGGCATATTGAAAATATTCTTCAACAATTTCACCTAAAATATCCAATAATAACTTGAAGTTTACACAGAAGTAAATACGTATTATAGCGGCAACACTTACGGACATTTAAATAAACGATTGCTCTCGTGAAAATCTACATGAGAAAACCTTGAGTGCTTTAGCGTCGTGAAGTGCACACATGAAGTTCGTGTGTAATGTGGGCTTAAGTGTCTATGTATTTACATCGGTATGCATTGTGTTTCCATCAATTTCAGATGGGCTTTTAAGCGAACACTCTCAATATGTTGCATCATTTTTAATGCGTTTACTATAACAATGCTTACTTCATACATATATAGTGCTCCGATGATGCAGCAGGGAGCTGACATTACCAATAGCCATACATGGATCTGCACATTTCTTGCATGAAGTGATTCTTGGTATACCGCTCTACTGCCACATCCTGCAGCACCATAGCAAACCGCTTAAAAACGACCCAAAAAAGGCCAACGCCAATGAATTTTGTGGTTTAAATGTTCATGTGTTCATGCCCACATCCGTTTGTCTCCAGTAAAATCAGGCACAATACTTTTAGTGAAGTTAACACTTTCGCTGTGATGCATCGATAAGCAGCCTGACTGCTATTGTCCTTCCGCAGCTGGCCACATGCTGTTATCGACGCTTTCATGCATCATGCTTTTGTGGCCTGTGTGCTTTTTCGCATCTTGCCAACATTAATTCACTCATCCATTCATTTATTCTTCCAGTGATTCACTGATTATTCTCTTATTGTTTTTTTTGCGCGCGTCTTAAAGTTCATTCTTTATGCCATGGCTGTTGCTTTAGTTACATGCTTGTGGTCTTTGTTGTATTTTCCTTTACTTGTAGCTGCAAGCTCAGCAATTGTTGCTCACTACTGTATGATCTCGCCTCACTTCTTATTTTCAGCGATTTTTGCTGGTTTGTATTCAGTAGTTGCGAGCCCGGACTAGTCAGAATCAGTCAGATTTTACTGGAAATCGATCCTGTACTCGGTTCTCAGACTATTGGGAGGACAAAAAAGAGAGTAAATACGGTTCTCTCTCTGTCAGAAGTTACCAGTTTTAGTCCGAGAATTTTTTGCTGGTAAATTCTGGTTAATGTGTCAAACGATCAGCTGTAGTGTGTTTGGCAACCAAATTGTAAACAAAAGTAAAGTGCACTCTGCAAATTCAAGTTGAAAAGTATTTAATTACTTGTTTAAGTGTAGGGCATTCAATCCCGAAGCATTTTAACAATCCCGGGATTTCGGGATGTAAAAATTCTAATCCCGGGATCCCGAGATTTTTGGGGATTTCAGCTTCATAATAATTGTTTGCATTTTACAGTAGGTTCGTTTCAAGTCAAGTAAATTATTTTTTTCGTTTTCAACATCTCTTTCATTCTGGGAAAGTGTCCGGGATCCGGGATTCTGGATACCGGGATTGAATGCCCTATTTAAGTGATTTCTAATGAATTTGAAAGTATTTTTGGTTATTTACATGTGTGAGCTGAGTGTGTTTACATAGAAAATAAGCAAAAATTTACAACCAGAATTTGGAGGTTATGTTGAATTTGACAGAAGTTACCATTTTTTACTAGAAAGCGATCCCGTACTTTTCAATGTTACTCTCTCGCTCTGAGCGAATTTTTGTTTTTTTGACAGTTTTACTAGTCCGAGTCCGAGGAATACGGGATTGCACCTAGTACTTTTCTATTCAGTTGTGTTACAGTTGTAATACCTCGCATGCTGTTACTCCTTGAAAAGGATTTGTTGCCATTGTTTCAATGTATATCGCCGCGTTTAAGTACACAGATTTTATACTTTGATGGTTGTCCACATATGTATGTACATATGTACGCACAAACTCATATACATACACACATATCGTCGATGTTTTTGCAAAACCACCCATCGACCAGTTGCGAAACCGCCTTAATCGCCGTTGTGGCAAAAACGAGATTTGGTAACCCTGAACTCCAGGCATCGAAATTTATTTATAAAAATCTTAAAATCGCCATTAAAAGAACAGATTTGTAAAATAATAACTACAGAAAATACCACCTATTAAGGCAACGCCTTCAACGAAAAACCATTTCTTCGCTGTAAAATTTGAGTGCCGGCGAGTCGCAAAAACGATATATCAGCGAACTGCAAAACGATTCTCAAAATGTATACCAAATTTAAAGTAAAAGTACAGTTTTATACCTTTAAAAAAAAACTGTACCTTTATAAAAAAAATAAAACAAAATTTAATATGAAGAATATTATGAATACTGAAAAAAGATGTAGGCGGCTTCATTTTCTGAGTACACATTGTGTACATTTTGGATTCCATATTCTGTCATAATAAAAACGGTTTGTGGGTTGGAAGTAACGGATTCGTTTCGAGTTCAACCAAATGCATTCATCGGACCAACGTCGCAACGACTTCGATTCGATGAGAAAAAACGACGTTTAATTTTGTGTGGAAAAAACGACTTCGTTTCGACGTCGTTTCGAGTTCACCAAAACGACTTCGCCAGTGCGACGTCGTAACGACGTCATTTTTGCCCTGTGGAAAATTGAGTGGTGACGTTCGTGCAAAGGCGCGAATGCGCTAACTGTTTGATGACAGGAGATATTTCGTTTTGTCCTCGTTCACCACTGGAGCCATTCGCTTTGATTCCGTGTCCAACTTAGAAAAGGCAAACCGACTTCGCGGTTTTTGTTACCGATGTACCCCAGCAACTTCACGCTCTTATAGTAAATTGTTCCTCAGGGGTTTATTTCTGCTGCCCCTATTATCATCTTTAACATCATATTAAAGAAATTAAACGAAAGGGAGTCACCTTCTCTGGGTATATAAAGTTCGGTTTCGCCGGAACTTAAACTTCTTTACTTGTTTTTATAGGGGTTTTGTTTATGTGTTTACGAGTTTAAATAATGCTTTGTACACTTCATTAAATGTTCATGTTTTATTCAAGGACTTATTTATGTAGGTTAACGAGAAGATTTACTACATCAATAATTATGCTCGCTTAAGTACCCGCATCGGAGTACTTAAGCGGTTTAAGTACCTCAAAAAGCTGACATTTTTCGTGAGGTACTTAAGCGGGTTTTACTGTATACCGAACTTTGTATTACAAAGATCCTTGTATATGATACTATCGTTGGATTTGTATAAAAAGATCTTTGTTACAGCCGAATTTTACCCCTTTACTTGGTTTGGCACACAAGGGTTGATATCAAGATATAGTCGCGGGCAACTATAACGTAACCGCAAAAATATTTTGTTTTAAACTATAATACGGTATTTCGAGAACGTTCCCGGGCTAAAACGAGGAAGTAAAATACATTTTAATTATTATGTTTTTCGAATAAATCTTTATTATTCTTTTAAGTTTTAAGAACTTCCCTGAAATGACTTTTTAAACCATCATTAAGTATGTTTCGCGATAAATTAAAAAAATATGTCAGTTCGTGCTCTGCCCGTTCATAAACTACACTCAGAAAAAGTCAGCTAAATTTATTTCTCTTAACACATGATTTGGTAACAATAACCAAATAATGTACATATATATAACCAAATCATGTATTGAGAAAAACATATTTAGTTGATGTAACTAAAATATTTTCTCAGTGTAAATTGACGACGACCTAATCAAATTCATAACAGTGTAAAATCCGAAACTAACTTTTCCACCGCGATGATTTTGACCCAGATACAATTCATAGAGTTTTAAACAAAAATCTATGAATAAATATCATGGACATTTTTTTTAGACCTCTCACTCAAACTCATCCCTTCTCTTGGGCGTTGTTACTGTTACATTAAAGTACTAAATGGTATTTTAAATTTTAAAATACAACAGAAAATACTTTCATGTGCGGAGAATCTTCGTTTACCACCTGCAGATAACTGAGGGTAATATGAAAAAATGTCAGTTCCATTGGAGAAAGTTTGTATTACGTATATAATTTATTTCTGTAAGGAGTTTTTATCCTTCATTTTGCCGATAATGGGGCTAAGCTTTTCAGAATATGCATTATTTTCTAGAGTTATGTGACCAAAATGCGCCCGGAAACTGATGCGCAACTGGAACTAGTCATAAATTCACGCAACGATTTTTTTTTTATTTCGGTATTGCAAAATCCAAAAAAACAGATACATAAATCAGTTGATTGCTACCAAAGCTTAAAACCTTGCCAGATATATGTACGTGGGTCCTCTACATTGTAGCCAGAAAGAATTAACGTATTAACTGAAATATAGAATCGTTCTTTCGAACAAAGTAAGTAAGGTCAAAAAAATTTGTTTTTGAAATATGCGTTGAAGTATCTAATATGCAAATGCATTACTAAGCAAATAACAGCTGTGGTCACAATGAATATTCCGTAGTGCAACGACCATTAACATAACCAAAAGCAAAACCGTAAAATCATTTGCTACACAAAATAAAATCAGAAACATAACAATTAGTCTAACAATAAATTTGCACTGTTGCATAGATTGCGCAAACCCATTTGTCTTGCATCCAAACATTCCTTACATTTTAGAAATAAACTTCGTAACAAGAAGAAAAAAATCCACTTATCATCAATCAAAGAAGCAACATATTTATTTAATTTAACCGGCGTTGCCACACTTATTAAATTTCTTTTGGATTTTTTCTAAACTTCCGACCCTAAGCTTCCGGCTGCTGTTCATTTAACTGTAATGCATGTATAAGTATATATGTAAGAATTTGCGGTTGTATGTTTCGTCTATTGCTCTTTCGTAGTCCGCCACTTAAAATTTCCCACTCGTTTAGTGTCAGTTCACATGAAAGAGCGCAACAATGGCAATGTCCTCTTGTTTGAGTTGCAGCAATTGTTTTGAATTTTTCTTTTTTTCGCTCATTTCCTCCTATCCAGGCATGGCGCAATTTCTTCCAGTTTTATGCGCGCGCTTTTTGCGGTTTTTTTTGTGTCTACATTAGGGATGGTACGAATATTTGCATACATTTTTTTGTTTTACGAATGCGAATATTCAACAATAATAGTAATAATAATAGATTGTCGCTTATTAATTTTCAACAAGCTTAACGTCTAATAAGCAACCTAGAAGGAATTAAGTATTCCTCGAGCGAAAGCGAAGGTTCGGATGAGGAATCTGTGCAGCCGGCCTCATATACGAGCCTCTAAGAAATCAGCTCGTATCATTATGGTCTAAGTGACTATTTTTCTGACCAAAACTAGCTTCTTATATGTATGAACCTCACTTTTTTATTGATGCTATATTTTAGATAATCAGTAAAACATAGGAAAGGTGACTTTGTTTTTGTACAAAGCCATAATGTGGTAAACAATCAGTAGTCAAAATATACTTATTTTTGTACAATTGAAAATTCGATTGAGCGTGCGATATAAAGTGAAAAGTTTAATTACTGTTATAAAAATATTACAAGACAATCTTAAAAAAGTTGATATGGAGACTAAAGTTATGTTTGTATGTACGCGGGTGAGTAGTTATTAAAGATATGTGATAACAAATAATTGCGATTTTGTTTTTGTGGTAAAATCTAATTGTTTGTTACCTAATAAATTATAAGTTTTTCTTAAATCTTAACTTAACATAAGCCTAAGGAATTTTGGCTAGGTTTGGTTAAGATAGAGTTATGAAAGAATAAAAGTAATATCTAATGAGCCAATGCCACCATATCTTGCGTTGCGAGTTTTGTGATTTCTGACAAAACGGTTTATCTCGTTACTGTCAGTAGTGAACTATTTAGCGCGTGCAGGGGAGAACTCAATAAAGAGGGGACAAAATAGGCTGTTTACAATTTTATTGCTGCAAATTTTCAGTAGGAAAATTAAGGAATTCAGACTTATCCGGTTTTGAATTAAAATTAAAATAACTTGCAACATTTTTCAGACCTTGCAACTGGCTTTTATAACTAAGGTAGGGCTGCCAGACGTCCCGGTTTTCCCGGACATGTCCCGGTTTTAGACTCTTTGTCCCGGTGTCCCGGTCCACCCTTAAAACGTCCCGGGTTTCGTTTAAGTGTCCCGGTTTTCGATTTGATTGCACAAATTTTGCATAAAAATGACTACACTGAGAGATAAAACGCGTTTAATGAATTTACTTCCCCCTAGTAACAGTAAACATGAATATTTGTTATTTGATTATCGTTTTAAAATGTTCGTATTTAACAACAGTACTTTCATACCACGCATACGTGGTGTTGAATCAAACTGAACATTTGAATGCACATTTACATGTCTGGCTGTAGCTGAGTGCACGAAGATTAGGGTTATGATTTTTTTAAGATTAAAATGCCTGTGGTGGCAAACGATGAACTTTTGTATAAATTTCCAAAAAATAACAACAATTTTGATAAATTATAAAAAAACTCCCGCGCATAGCGGAATTTATTATCAGTTTCTAAGTGGAGAAAATTAATATTAAAACATGTTTTTCTTCTCAAATGTTTCATGGTTTTATTAAAGTAAACTAGATTCTTGGATTTAGTGCTGATACACATCGTTTTTAAATCAAAACTTGGTAGGCAAAAAGGAATTTCGGTCGAATTTTTATGCTAGGTATGGGGCTTTGCCATGTAACAGCCTTCTAAATGAAATGAGTGTGCGCGGGAGGTATTTTCACGAACCAACAAAAATATCGCCAAAAAAGTAATATANATTTGAATGCACATTTACATGTCTGGCTGTAGCTGAGTGCACGAAGATGCTTGCCACAATTTGCTAATTTCCAGAGCGTCAGGGTTGAAATCCCACAGGCAGCATGGAGTTTAAATATTTTTAATATTAATTATGAAAAAGCATCCGTTAAGTGCAAAGCGCTTCATTTTAATATTGGCGTATTTCAATTGAATAATTCTATACTAAATACTAGAATTTGTATACTTAAATTTATTACGNCTCTTTCATATGCGATTTTTTTTTAATTTAGCACGTTTTGCACAAGCAATAGTTGATGATTAATATAAGTACCTAAATACGTTAAAATGACATGCACAGAGTTTTACAATTATATTAAGCAAAAGCCAGAAGTTTTGAAACAAGTTCACAGCAACGAAACAAATGACTGATATTTTATTGTTACCTTGTATTTATTTCTTTTCCTTTTATTATTGGCTCGGAGACTCTTTCATNATTTTGAAAATGTAGCTTTTGAGCCAATTAGTAAAGTCCAAGTCTGAAGTTTCCAGAAAATTTCGTTGATTTTTTCCAATTATGGATTTATTTTTTGCTGACAGTGTCTTCCACATACAAAAAAATGTCGAACATAGTTTGTATGGAAGGAACTCTCAGTAAAAACAATACCAAAAATCAACTAAACTTTTATGGGCTGCAAAACTTCATTTTCAAAATTTTTATAAAAAATTCTGAATAGAAAGTTGCAAATTTGTATGCAAATTTATTGCATTTTCCCGAGTTTTGCACAAAGTTTAGAAATTTCATTTTTGTGTTTTCTGATGTATTTAGTATCAAATAAAATACCTCTTTGAGGTAAAATTTTCGAGTGACGAAAGCTGAACTAGAGACACAAAATTTATGATATCAATTTCGTGACGAAAATTATACGCATTTTTTAACTGCCTTTGAAACGTGTGGAAAATTTTTTTATTCATACGAATCGTTGCAAAGTTCTGGTTTTTATTTTGTGTTTCTAGCAGTAAACGGAATTTCGCAACGTTCCGAATAAATAAAAAAAAGATTTTCCACACGTTTCAAAGGCAGTTAAAAAATGCGTATAATTTTCGTCACGAAATTGATATCATAAATTTTGTGTCTAACCTCAAATAGGTGTTTTATTTGATATCAATTATTTTGGGGTAGCAAATTTAAAATCGACGAAAATTCAGTTTTATTTTTCTCAAATAAATTGCTAAAAATATTATCTAAATCTAAATTATGTATTCAAATCGATGTGTCCATTGAAACATATAATTTTTCGAATACGGAATAAAGCGAAAAAGAATGATCATATCCTTTGTATTCGAAAAAATTAAAAATAAATATAAGATACGATAAAAACTTATCAACTTGGTACCAACTTTGGATACAATAAAAAACTGTCTTCGTCTGATAGTCTCGTAGTTTATTTTTGTTAAGATTTCTACCGGGTGTGGGGCGCATACATGTGCTTTTTTTAAGAAGTTTTACTTCTTTCACGTGTACGTGCTATTAAACTAATGCTTTTTTCTCAAGTAGTTTTACTCAGTGGCAATTTATACATATGTATGTAAGTANTTTTTTCTCAAGTAGTTTTGCTCAGTGGCAATTTATACATATGTATGTAAGTAGTAGCGGCACATTGGGTGAACTAAATGCATTCATACATACATATTTATGTACAACTATAGGTAAATACCAGGTATTTTAAGTGCGGGTGATAAACCCATGTAGCATAGTTAAATACTGTGTACATACCTGCGATTAAAACGGGGAAAAATGTTACAATTTCGGCATGCGAAAAAAACTCTAAAATACGCATAAATTGTGGCNTAAGTGCGGGTGATAAACCCATGTAGCATAGTTAAATACTGTGTGTACATACATACCTGCAATTAAAATGGGAAAAAATGTTACAATTTCGGCATATGACTGAAAAAACTCTAAAATACACACAAATTGTCGTTTCCAAGACATGTACGAACTGATTAGCACAGCTGCATCCTTCAACTTGTCAACTCGCGGGAAATTCCCCGATTTGCAGGGAATTTCGGTTTAAGTGGCAGCCGGGGAATGGGCAATTTTTTTCGGGGAACTGGACATGTTATTTTTATATCTAAAAGTAACCAAATTAGACGGATATGTTAATTTTTAACCATTTGAGCCTTTTTGGAGCGACATTTTTTCAATTTGAATCGCAATATCTCCACAACAAGAGTTTTCCCAGATATAAGCTATATACCAGATGAAAGCTAGGGGTTTGGGCTAGACTTGCGGAAACTTAGAATAAAATCGACGGACCAGTTTTTGAGAAATTTCCCGAAATGTATATTTTCAGCAGCCCGATTTTTAGTTTTCAGGCGATAACGTTATGACACATTTATATTTCACAAACACAAAAGACAGCATCAGATAGCTTGTTTGAAGACCCTTCTACTGATATCGACATCAATGACATGGACTGAGTAGTGTGGCCTCAGTGGTAGTTTAAAAAATGGCCTTTTTTCGAATTTCAGGCAGCAGCCACGCCCACAAAGGCATACAAATCAAAACATCCTGGAACAAAACCTTTATCGTTTTTTTTTGTTCTTTAATTCCTGAAAGTTTGAAAGAAATTAAATGAAGGTACGTACAGACGCCTCATACATGCCAAAGCATCTCGTAGTGGAGACACGAACCAAAACACATTTACCTCTATATCTTTCCAACTAGTAGCCGGAGCGTAATATATAAGGTATCGTTTGAAAGGTATTGGCCTATAGAATAACACTAAATATGTTGGGTGTACCCACATGCCCCCTTAAACCGGCAAAAGCCAAAAAACGTTTTTTGTTTCGCAACATTTTAGCCTAATTTCTAAGAATCCGGTTAATCGTTTATGAAGCTTGAATACATTTTCTGTACACACTCTGCAAGACCTTTCCAACGATATCTCAAGCATGTCGATTGGACGTCTGGATAAAAACTTCCAAATCTCGTGTATATATAAGCGAGTCATTTCAGCATGCTACTGTGGCTGCTTTCGTCACTCGCGCGCACTGCCGTGCGCTGTGATAAACTGTATTTTTATAAGGAATAAAAATTGGGCTTTAGTTGTGATAGATAGTTTTGTTTTGCTGGTGTACGTTGTAATGATCTCATGTTTCTATGTTTTTGGTTTTGTTTGTCAAAATAACATTTTACTACATCCTTTCGTACGTAATTTTTGTCAAAACGAAAGGGAAGGGAGCGCAATTCGCATTCCGAAAATTCGCATCCACGATTGTGAAATATATATAACATTCGTAACATCCCTGTTCTGCACGTGTGTGTTGACGTACTCGTATGTGCGTTTTCGCAGTGTATTTGTACATGTGTATGTTGCACCAGCACTCCTGACGCAATTGTGTCTGCGACTTTTGTTAGCCACACAAATTTAAATGTGTGTTGGGAAAATGTTTAGAAAGCGTACATTCTACGAGAACATATGCACGTACATATATGCATACATATTTGACAAGGTCTCGAGCAGTGCACGGACTTCGAAAAAATTAGTAGTGGAAAATTTTACATACAAAAAATGGTAGAATATATTTTTTTTTAAAGAAGAGCGGGCTGCCGCGTTAGAAAAACTGAAAAACACACTAAATAAAGCAAGTACCAGTTTTTCGAACACTACAGAAGTTTAATTTTATACGCCTAGTGCCGTTTTTACTGTGGGGGGTCAAATCAAATTCGGCAGTTAACTTTCAATTTTTGTACTGAAAACCTGCAGTTAACTGCCGAATGAAAGTTAACTCCTCACTGTAAAAACGGCCCTCACGGATTAATTTTATTTGCCCAAAGTTTAAATTTATTTGCCAAAAGTTTAAATCAATTTGCCCAGAGTTTAATTTTATTTGCCAAAGTTTAACTTAATTTGTCAATGCTATATGTAGGATATATTAAAGCGAGTTCGTATAGGGCGGTGTTACCAGATCAGCTGGGTTTTCGCCTCGATGGTTCTAAGTGTTAAAATTATGTATGTGTTTGTTGAAGTCCTTACTATCATTATGCGTGAAATTTGTTAGTGTAGTTTTTTTCGTGTAGTTTTTTTTATACCCGAGCGCACTTGTTCACATAACGGTTGTTTGTAACAGCCAAAACGAATCGAGATAGATATAGACAAATGTATACATAAATGCTCAGAATGAATAGAGAAGTCGATTACGCCATGTCTGTTTGTCCCTCCGTCTGTCCGTCCGCCGTGTACACGATAACTCGAGCAAAAATTGAGATATCTCAACGAAATTTGGTATGTAGGTTTCCCTTTATCCAAGGTAGGCTGGTATTAAAAATGGGCGAAATCGGACTGTAACCACGCCCATTTCCCATATAACGGTAATTTTCAGAAATACGAAAACTGCGATGTTCTAGTAACTACTGGGGATTATTCACTCAAAATTGATATTTACAATAATTTTCAGACAGAAAATAAGAATATTATAAATTTTTGGAAAATGGGCGTAGCCACGCCCACTTATGGTTACATGTGTATATCTTGGTAACCGCTGCACCAATTTCTTCCAAACTTGGCAGAGTTGTTGGCCTTCACACAACATACCAAATGGCTGAATATTTTTAAAGTCGGACAATAACCACGCCCACATCCCATATAACGGTAATTTAGAGCAATACAAAATCTTCGATAAATCAGAAAATATTTAAGCTAATTTATTCAAAATTGATGCTTGCAGCAATTATTAACCAAGAAATATGTTTGTGATAAAATTTTGGAAAATGGGCGTGGCACCGCCCACTTATGATCATATATATGTATCTCGGTAACCGTTCTACTAATTTGTACCAAACTTGGTATGGTTATTCTTAACTTGCCACATAAAAGTAAAACGTTGAAAATTATTGAAATCGGACTAAAATTGAGGCCGCTTTTCATATAACGGTAAATTCCAGAACTGCTTGAAACTTCAAAATTTCGAAAGTTAAGGACTCTAGTTTACTCAAAATTGATACACCCCGGCTTACCATGTAGCGGTAGCTTTCGGAAAGGTGAAAGTCATATATTAAATACTTGCGCCGGGTATTTAATGTTCGGCTCCGCCCGAACTTAGACTTTCTTACTTGTTTTGTACTCCTGCTATCACCTTATATGAATTCGCCTACGTATACATTCAACTGAGCCCGAATCACGGCACCCGTGGTCGAATGAACGCCGATTCGAAACGAATGAAATAAAAGGACAGCTCTTTTATCCTACTTTTAAATTTAAAAGGCGAACCTGCTACCAAATGTCGTAGTCTCATAAAGATTTTCGATTAGAATTTGATTCCATCACGGATGCCATGATTCGGGCCTTGCCTTAATTTAAAAAGAGCTCCAAACAATTACTCTCCACTTCAAAAATGTTTGATTAAAATTAGATTTGAAATGCTTGAAATTCGCAGTCCATTCGTTTGGCAGTCTCCCACAAAAAACGTATTGCAAACGAAAAATATTAACATAAACGGTTGATAGAGATGCAATTTCATTTTAAATTGTAAGAGTGAACTTTTCATTTTTGTTTTAGGTTTGTTGGATTACAAGATATGTATGTATGTATGTATACCAGGGGGGTCCAAAAACAGTAAAGTCGGATTTTAATGCTCTCACCGCCTAGGATTGTTCTGTATCGAAAAAAGTATACTCCTATTTTTTTTATTTTGAAATAAAAAAATATTTGGAGGTCGTTCAAAGCGCTCAAAATTGTATATGTATTTTTATGTAAAAAAAGAAACAATTTTTCGTAGAAATGGTATAGAATTCTTGAAAATCAATGGGACTCATGCATAAAAGTGAGGCGCAATATTTTTCCATCGGAAAACTGGTTCTCTTCAGGAGTCTTTCAGTAATAATACCCAATTTTTTATTGTGGACCTATAAATTATAGTAGTTGCGATGAAAAAATGGTTAAATAAACAATAGTGAATTATTACTATACCATTATTATACCATTTCTACGAAAAGTTCTTTTTTCCCCATATAAAATACTTTGAAAATTTTGGGCGCTTCGAGCGACCTCTGAATATTTATTGATTTCAGAATAAAAAAATTTGGTTATATTTTTTCGGTATAGAACAATCTTAGGGGTGAGAGCATAAAAATTCCGACTTTACGTTTTCACATGCATTTTTGGACCACCCTAATGTATACACTAAAATTTTTTTTCTATCATTCCGGAAAATATTGGTAGATTTTTAGCCGTGGTTGGTAAGAAATTAAATACAGCTAAAAAGTAGATCTACCAATAAAATGGTAGAGCCCGTACACTGGTCTTGAATTTGTTCTAGCCAAATAACGAAATAAATTCATACATACATATGTACATATCTACGTTAGTATGCCGGTGCGGTAAAGCTTTTGAATTTTGTGCCTGGATGATTCTTGTGTTCTTTAACGAACCGTCTGACCCAAATAAAATTACATAAAGTGATTTTACTAATCCTTAAACTAATGTGTGCATTTGATCGTTCGTTATTAAACTTGTTTTTAAATATACAAATGATGTACTCATTTTACTCACCTTCGGTGTAAAACAAAATTCATAACTCAAATTATTGTAGAGTGTACCCCGGAATACTATACTTAAATATTGCGCAATACTTAGAGCTACCATTGTGACTTTTTTCAATTTTTTTTTTGAGATGGCATATTTTCAAAAACAATTTTTTTTTTTATAAAAAAATTTGTATGTGAAAAATATTTCAAGAAAAAAAATTAAAAAAATCTTTCTTCTCATAGCGAATTTTGATGTGTGTATGTGTATTTTTTTTTGAAAACTATTAAATCGGTTTGTTTTTGTTTTTTTGCTGTAAAGTTTTTAAAAATGTATTAATCAAGCTGAAGTTTCAGNATTTTTTTTTTATAAAAAAATTTGTATGTGAAAAATATTTCAAGAAAAAAAATTAAAAAAATCTTTCTTCTCATAGCGAATTTTGATGTGTGTATGTGTATTTTTTTTTGAAAACTATTAAATCGGTTTGTTTTTGTTTTTTTGCTGTAAAGTTTTTAAAAATGTATTAATCAAGCTGAAGTTTCAGATTTATTAATTATTTATGTTTGTCCATCAACCCTAAAAATTTGAAACAAACTAAACACAAGAAGTGTGAACCCCGTTCATTTTGGGGTGGAACGCCCCATATATATGGGCAAATCTAAAAAACAGGTAACCTTGGTGTTATTTAGCTTTATTTTCGCTGTTGGAAACTATATCAAGCTGGTTGCTTTTGGATATAATTCATTGACATATACTTGAAGCCTCAAAAAATTGGATCAATTTGCTGCATAACATTTGATTTATAGGTGTTTAAATTAAAAAAAATAATGAAAACAACTGAATTTTTTATGTAATTTTGAAGAGGAGCAAAATTATTTATGTCATAACTTTTGAATCACACCATATTCTGACCTGAAATTTAATGGGCATTTAGCACTTATGTGCGTACTTCATATGTAGTAGGTAAGAAAAGTCTGCATTAAAAAATAACGAAATGGCAAGTAAGTCAAAGTCTTTAACTCCACATTTCACAATTTTCAAAATTTTCGGTTTATCGCGTATAGTTTTTGAAGCATTTAATTTTAAGAACTTCTTAAGTATGTGTTGTATTCTAGAAACAATTACGAATAATTTGATACCTTAGCAAGAGATGTGCTTTCAGAATAAACCTACTTTTAAAGATAAAATATTCTGCGATCTTGAGCGTAATTTTTATTCCAAAAATATCTGAATTGAAGGCACATTTGGAAAATACGTCGAAACGATCTAAATATTTGTATAACTACTAGTCCTTATAACGTTGCATATACCTATAAAAGGCTTCAAAAAAATGTTCTCTAGAAGTGTGTAAAAACCCCGATTTAGTACTTTTAATTATGCTCCTTCCTGTAGTCAGAACATTTCGAGCGTGGTATCCAATCGAATTTTTTTCGACAAAGGTTCTGATAGTTGCTCTTACTTAATTGGGGCCTTTTAAATTCAATGGCGTCCGCAGTTTTGCCCGATTGTTCCACTTTTGGAGATAGCGGTACTTGAAACTTTGCGTAAATATGAACTATTTTATAAATCATCGAAATAGGTTCACTCTAAAATCTAGCTCCCATACAACTGATTGTCCAGAGACGTTGTTTGGTCTTATAACTCCTCCAATTAAGCAAGTAAAAATTTAGTATAGGTTCACTTTAATATATAGCACGCATACAATTTATTATTCAGATATGAAGTTAGATTTATAGCGCAAAAACACATATCTGAGAAATCAGTTATATTGGAGCTATACGTTAAAGTANATTTTTAACTTAATTTTTTAAAAGGTGGCAACTCTTTTCGAAAAAGTTAAGCCTTTNCCTTCCTGTAGTCAGAACATTTCGAGCGTGGTATCCAATCGAATTTTTTTCGACAAAGGTTCTGATAGTTGCTCTTACTTAATTGGGGCCTTTTAAATTCAATGGCGTCCGCAGTTTTGCCCGATTGTTCCACTTTTGGAGATAGCGGTACTTGAAACTTTGCGTAAATATGAACTATTTTATAAATCATCGAAATAGGTTCACTCTAAAATCTAGCTCCCATACAACTGATTGTCCAGAGACGTTGTTTGGTCTTATAACTCCTCCAATTAAGCAAGTAAAAATTTAGTATAGGTTCACTTTAATATATAGCACGCATACAATTTATTATTCAGATATGAAGTTAGATTTATAGCGCAAAAACACATATCTGAGAAATCAGTTATATTGGAGCTATACGTTAAAGTACACCCATTTCGACAATTTTAAGGAATAATTAAGGTAATATTAAAAAACCGTTATGTGCAAAATTTTAGTAAAATAACTTCAAAACTGTGGGAGCTATTTATAAAATAGTTAAAATTTGATCAAAATTTCATACCGTTATCTCGAAAACCGGAGCCAATCTGGTAAAACGGGGGATGCCATTGAATTTAGGACGTCCCAATTAAGTGAGTTCAACTTTCAAAATCTCCGCTCAAAATTTACAACTTGAACAACGTAATTCTTTTATTCTTTTGTTTTCTATTTCCNGAACTATTTTATAAATCATCGAAATAGGTTCACTCTAAAATCTAGCTCCCATACAACTGATTGTCCAGAGACGTTGTTTGGTCTTATAACTCCTCCAATTAAGCAAGTAAAAATTTAGTATAGGTTCACTTTAATATATAGCACGCATACAATTTATTATTCAGATATGAAGTTAGATTTATAGCGCAAAAACACATATCTGAGAAATCAGTTATATTGGAGCTATACGTTAAAGTACACCCATTTCGACAATTTTAAGGAATAATTAAGGTAATATTAAAAAACCGTTATGTGCAAAATTTTAGTAAAATAACTTCAAAACTGTGGGAGCNAGAGCCCTTTGGTTTGACACCTCACTTTTGAAAATCGAACGAACGGTGTGGATCTGATGGCATTGATTATTATTAACTTCAAAACTGTGGGAGTTATTTATAAAATAGTTAAAATTTGATCAAAATTTCATACCGTTATCTCGAAAACCGGAGCCAATCTGGTAAAACGGGGGATGCCATTGAATTTAGAACGTCCCAATTAAGTGAGTTCAACTTTCAAAATCTCTGCTCAAAATTTACAACTTGAACAACGTAATTCTTTTATTCTTTTGTTTTCTATTTCATGTTTATTCCTCGTCTAACTTTTGAAGCACTTGATTAAATTGAATTATACTTATATTAATCGATTTGTTAAGAGAATACGAATAAAATGATATATAAAACATAGGTGTGCTCACAAATTTAAAAATTAAAATTTTTTTTTGGAGGTGTACCTATTTTTAGATTTGCCCATATATTTATATACATATGTAAATATTTCAGATTTGAATTACATGCAGCCATAGGGCTTATAACATTAAACTATTGTTCTGAATTTATTGTAATTTCTGGCGAAGTTGACCCTAGAAGTTGANCCAATCTGGTAAAACGGGGGATGCCATTGAATTTAGAACGTCCCAATTAAGTGAGTTCAACTTTCAAAATCTCTGCTCAAAATTTACAACTTGAACAACGTAATTCTTTTATTCTTTTGTTTTCTATTTCATGTTTATTCCTCGTCTAACTTTTGAAGCACTTGATTAAATTGAATTATACTTATATTAATCGATTTGTTAAGAGAATACGAATAAAATGATATATAAAACATAGGTGTGCTCACAAATTTAAAAATTAACATTTTTTTTTGGAGGTGTACCTATTTTTAGATTTGCCCATATATTTATATACATATGTAAATATTTCAGATTTGAATTACATGCAGCCATAGGGCTTATAACATTAAACTATTGTTCTGAATTTATTGTAATTTCTGGCGAAGTTGACCCTTCACTAGACCAGAACTTCTTAAAGTAGGTTCCGCGAAACCCAAGGGTTCCGTAGAAAAGTCCCAGGGTTCCGTGAAGTGACTAACCTTTTGGCAGTTCAATAATTCAACAGATACATAAGTACAACCCGGGGACCAGCCACCGTCGCTTAAAGTTCGGCATGAATAAGTATGGTGGTAGGCAGTCAATTTGAGTTGCAAAAGGCTTCTCATAAAATCCATTTGCCTTTCAAAGGCGGCATAAAACTGTAGCTTCCTCCATTTTTATAACTACATCAAGACGCATACCATAAATTGGAGGAGAAGCTCGACCAAACACAAAAAGCGGGTAAGCGTCAAAATATTATTATTGCAGTATCCGGCTCATAACCTTTTTTGAAAAGATCAGTGAAATTACTAAATTTTTCAGGGTAAATCAACAGCCGTATTTTTGACGAGAGAAAAATTATCATCCGTTAAAAGAAAACGTGTGGAAAAGAAAAGCATTGAATTAGCAAATGAANACAACCCGGGGACCAGCCACCGTCGCTTAAAGTTCGGCATGAATAAGTATGGTGGTAGGCAGTCAATTTGAGTTGCAAAAGGCTTCTCATAAAATCCATTTGCCTTTCAAAGGCGGCATAAAACTGTAGCTTCCTCCATTTTTATAACTACATCAAGACGCATACCATAAATTGGAGGAGAAGCTCGACCAAACACAAAAAGCGTGTAAGCGTCAAAATATTATTATTGCAGTATCCGGCTCATAACCTTTTTTGAAAAGATCAGTGAAATTACTAAATTTTTCAGGGTAAATCAACAGCCGTATTTTTGACGAGAGAAAAATTATCATCCGTTAAAAGAAAACGTGTGGAAAAGAAAAGCATTGAATTAGCAAATGAAATGTGAAATGTCAAAATGGGCAGTTGGTAAATCTCCTGAAATCTTTGTCAGATTATTTTACGAAACAGTCATAGATCTTCTGAGTTTTTCGACATTGGAACATACATTTCAGTCTGTGGTTGTCCTACACTATTAAGTGAGCCTACTAATTCTTGCCAAAACGATTCAACAAGTAGTTTGTCGTGATTTGTGAATCCTCTAGCAAGATCCTGATGTCTCTCCATGAATTCTAAAAATATTTCACATTGCGCACGGTTTTTATGTATATGTTATAAAAACATGTTGACAGTAATTTTCGGGTATAAAAACTAAGCAAATTGCGCGAAATTCAGACGCTTTATCCGGGAAGGTCATTTATAAAAACCCCAGTTAAAAGAACGTTTGGGGCTTTTACGAAAAACCCGCTTAATGAAATATTTGGGGCTAATGTAATAAAAACCGCTTAATCAAGTAGCGCTCTAATAAAAAAAATTTGCATACATCTTAAAGAATAGATACAAATTCATTAAAGCACATATCGTCGATGTTTTTGCAAGACGGCCCCTCGACCAATTGAAAAACACCTGAATCGCCGTTGTGGCAAAAATGAGATTTGGTAACCCTGAACTCCATGCATCGAGATTTATGCATCAAAATCATAAAATCGTTACTAAAACAACAGATTTGTAACATAATAGCTAGAGAAAATACCACCTATCAAGGCAATGCCTTTAAAGAAAAACCATTTTCTCACTCTCCTGTAAAATTTTAGTGCCGAAAGGTAGGCGGTTTTGCAATTTGTCGATGGGCGTTTTTACAAAAACATCGACGACATAATATCTTCTTCTTCTTATTAGCGCCGTAACCGCTTAAGCGATTTTGGCCGAGTTCAACAAAGCACGCCAGTCATTTCTCTTCTGTACTAACTGACGCCAATTGGAAATGCCAAGTGAAGCCAAGTCCTTCTCCCCCTGGTCTTTCCAACGCAGAGGAGGCCTTCCTCTTCCTCTGTTACCAGCATCGCGGCCCGCGTTGAACACTTTCAAATCAGGAGCGTTTCTATCCATTCGAACGACAGGGCCAAGCCAGATGAGCCGCTGAATTGTAATTCGCTGCACTATGTCCATATCGTTGTAAAGCTCATCGTTAAAATNAGAGGAGGCCTTCCTCTTCCTCTGTTACCAGCATCGCGGCCCGCTTTGAACACTTTCAAATCAGGAGCGTTTCTATCCATTCGAACGACATGGCCAAGCCAGAGGAGCCGCTGAATTGTAATTCGCTGCACTATGTCCATATCGTTGTAGAGCTCATCGTTAAAACGTCTGCGGTATTCGCCATCGCCAACGCGTAAAGGTCCGTAAATCTTTCGCAGAACCTTTCTCTCGAAAACTCCAAGAGCCGCCTCATCAGATGCTTTCATTGTCCATGCCTCCGCGCCATACACCAGCACAGGCATGTTGAGTGACTTATTGAGTGTGATCTTTGTACGACGAGAGAGGACTTTTGCCTACTCAGCCCAAAGTAGCACTTGTTGGCAAGAATGATTCTCCATTGGATTTCAAGGCTGACATTATTATTGCTGTTAATGCTGGTTCCCAAATAAACGAAGTTGTCTACTTTTTCAAACTTGTAACTGTCAACAGTGACGTGGGTGCCAAGACGCGTATGCTCTGACTGTTTTGCCAAGTTTCGTTAAGATATCTCAATTCTTACTCGAGTTATCGTGTGCACAGGCGGACGGACAGTCAGTCACCATTTATCGATTTCTCTTTTCATTCTGATCATTTATGTATACATTTGTCTATATATATTTTGATTCGTTTGCCTGTTACAAACAACCGTTATGTGAACGAAGTTATAATACCCTTGTGCACAAGTGCGCTCGGCTATAAAAAGTAAAAAAGTCTAAGTTCGAGTGGAGCCGAACACTAAATACCCGGCGCAAGTATAAAATATAGTTTATCACCTTTCTGAAATCTACCGTTACATGGTAGGAAGAGTGGTTTTATCCCTATTTCTGACAATTTCCATAGTATGTTTTATTATACTTAATGAGATAAACTTATATGGTTAGATGTGGCGGTATCACGCCCAAATAAAATTCTATAATAATGTTACTTATTCCAAGGGATTGCTGTTAGGGGGGTGAATTTACACAAACGGCAATAACGCAAAATTTACTTTATTTCACTTTTAAATGGGAAATAATACCAATATTGAGGTTTGCTATATTTCCAACAAAGGTAGGAAATAAAACAAATTTTGCCTTATTTCCATTGCTTATTTATACTATTTGTAACAAAAACAGTTTACTGGCGGAAGGAAAAAGAACTTTGTTTATTCCAAAAATACTATTCAACAAAAAATGTGATAAACTTCATATGAAGAAAGTAATATTCACAAAATATTTTTACTTATGAAAAGTCTAACAAAATATAGGAAAAGAGTCGTCTCTAATAACTGCTCAACTAGCGCTTTTGTATGAATTTTATATGCATGCTTTTTAATATGTTGAAACACATTGCTGGAAAACCTTAAAATGTTTGCATGGAACCATGGCACAAAAAACAGGTGAAATAATAAAACAGCTTTCTCGCTTTATTTTCTGTTATTCGGCTGCCTTATAGTCAAATTTTAAAGGCAATTTTTCAAATAAGGAACCGTCAAAATCTTTTACTCGCTCTAATTACTTCACCTGGTATAATTCCTCCATGGTATGGAACAAACAAAAGTTGCCGTTCCTGTTTGCAGCATATAATACAGAGAATATTGTTTTGAGTTTTTATCTTCAGTTAAAATTTCTGCATTATCATGACTAGTTTCACCATATCCGAAATATAGATTAAGTGATGCAAAAATATGTAATATTTTACCTACTCTCCGACTTCTAAATTTGAACATATACTCGGTACAAGCAGGTGGGATGAATGGCGCAATAAACCAGTGAAGTAATAAAACAGCTTTCTCGCTTTATTTTCAAGACATTCGGTTGTCTTATAGGTGATAATAAGGTCAATGAAAATAAGGTCAATTGACTTTATTTCCCACCCTGGTGCGAAATAAGGTCAATTGACATTATTACCTTTTCAAAAGCGAAATAAAGCCAACAAAAATTTGGAAATAAAGTCATTGACGCTATTTCCTCATTCAAATGGATGGGATAAAGTATGTACGTATTCATAGAAAAAAATGTTGTTCTTACAATAAACACTGCCCCGAAAGTTTGTTTTTTAATAGATGAAAAAGGTTATTGCCAAATCCTCAGTGTTGTGATATTAATCCACACACAATCATGAACTACACCAATTGATATTATTAAAAAGATTTAAATTACGAATATGTAAAAAACACGATGCGAAAAACTAAACGCCTGCGCACAGCTAGAATACGAGAAATATTTGAAAAAAGAGTGCAAAACATGTTTCGTTTCCACAAAAATAAAGCAAACACTATTAAATTGAAGAAACAGTCCATGTCCAAAAACCCCGGAGGAACACTGAAAGAATTCTGTAATTTAAATTAGCATATTTTGAACGAATTCGGAATGTCAAGGTGGAAAAGAAACCAACCTTTCTATAAGCAAACAATTATAGAAAAAGAATTTTCTTACACTGTATTCATGTCTCCGCCAGCAATTTGTGACGACATCATTTAAAAGCAGCTAAGAAGAATGACGACACTATTTATTAGATGGCACATTCAGCGAGCCAATGTGCCAAAATGCGGGTATAAACAATTATTGATTATTTAATATCGGAAC
>NW_016157182.1:86934-103456 GCF_001687245.7 Rhagoletis zephyria
GTGTGATGACAGGAGATACTTCGTTTTGTCCTCGTTCACCAGACCCATTCGCTTTGCTTCTCTATCCAATCCCGAGAAGGCAGAACAGACGTAGCCCTTGTTTTTACCGATAATATCGATGTCATCGGCATACGCCAGCAATTGTACGCTCTTGTAAAGTATTGTGCCTGAGCGGTTCAGTTCTGCGGCTCTTATTATCTTCTCCAACATCAGATTAAAGAAATCACACGATGTATGCTTATATATGCATATACATAATAACCTTTATATCAAATTCTTATACGATTCCTGCATTGCTAAAATGATAAGTATTAGTAAAAACAAGGATTATTGCGTGTGAAAAGTAAAATATAAAATTGTGAATATCTCGAAAAAAGGATCAGCTACGATTTTGATCTCGATGGATTTTAAACCTACAAATGATGTAGGAAAAGGCTGGGAAAGCCGATTTAAGGCACACTTTTATAAAACTTAAGACTCGTTCAAGACCACCGTGAATTTTTTTCGCTCCTGCCACGGGTGGTTTTGCTTTCATTCCGCGTGCATCGCGGACTCGCATCGAGCGTGGTGCAACCAGAGAACACAAAAAAAAATAAATTTATTTATAAACATAAGCATAGATTATTTAATACACTATTTTTTAAAGTTGTATACATAAATATGTACATACATAACATGCATATTTATATATACTACTAATAATCCTCGAAAATCGGGGTGCTCGTGGTCTAAAAATCTGGATATTTCTTTATTCTAAAAACCACAGGCATTGCTTTTGCTCAATACGTATACAAATTATTATTTTTTATTGCGGACGCTACATTAATTTTGAATTGGCGACATTTAAATGCAAAAGCAAGTGTAGATTCGCTGGGCTGTTAATTTATATGGGATCGTTTAATTCGAATCACATGTTTAAAGTCCATTAACTAACCCTTTATGTCTACATATTTAGGTTGTGGATTAGCATCACAACTGCTCTAACTTTTAGTATGAAGACATGAGGAGGAACTCCCCTACTTCTACTTACTCCTGTGAATATTCAGAAACGACAGTAGATATCGACGCCATTTCTACTCCGGACAACATATTAACCATTTATTTATTAACTATCGTACAGTGCTTATTTTGTGGACGCGAAATTGATCGATCTTTCAAGTGGTTTTGATTAATTACACCAGGCTGAGTTTCAAATACCCAATTGGCTAAATCTCGCAAAATAATCTCTTGTGGCACTAATCTTAATTTTTGAGTCTGGCGAGAGTTCTCGCCCTTCTTTAGCCCGAAAGAGAAAACTGAAATAACCAGATTCTCTGAAACGCATATTTATCGAGAGTTTAAAATACTTTACCGTTCCCTCAGTTCGCCCGCCCGGATTTTTTTTTAAGTTTTCCAGCATTTTAAAACCATACAAAATTGAAAATAAAGAAACGAAATTGTTCAAAATAGGTGAAAATGAGAATGCGTGTGTGAGATTCAGTTTTACATTTTAAAATTGCTCAATGTAACATTTAAAAAATTCTTTCCGTGCAAATATGTGCATCGAATGATTCTTAAATGTGAAATGTTTGTGCAAATTTTCAGATCCAGAACCTTAATTGAAAGTAAATTGTCTCTGTACGATTATATAGAGATTCTTATATAGATCTATCAAATAAAACACCTCTTTGAGGTAAAATTTTCGAGTGACGAAAGCTGAAATAGAAACACAAAATTAATGATATCAATTTCGTGACGAAAATTATACGCATTTTTTTAACTGCCCTGGAAACTGGCGCAAAATAGTAGTATTAAATACCCGGCGCGAGTATTAAATATATGTTTTCCACCATTCCGAAAACTACCCTGTAGTCAAACGTACTAGTTGTAAACTACCTCACAACTAGTATGAGCCGCATGCCCAACTAGTCAGCCAACTATCTTTTTTCCATGCAATCAACTGGTATTTTTAACATGGGGATGTCCTACGAGATGGCAATTGTCAGATTTCGGTCAGAAATATACCAGTCTCATACTAGTTCAAAATAGACAGAAAAATACTAGTCCAATTAGGACCAAAACGACTACTTTGGGAGTCAAAAAATAAAAGTAATTCACGAATATACAATAAAACACTTTTGATTAAGTACACTTTAATATATTATAAATTTTTCATTAAGGGTTAATAAAAGTAAAAGGTTTCAGGTACAATAAATACTATATTTTTATCTTTTTTAATAATAGTGAATATGCAAAAGAAAACATTTTAGTTAAAAATAAAATGAAGACTTTACTTCATTTTTGAGTGAACTAAAATAAAAATAAAAGTTTTCATTAAAATAAATTAAACTCATTAACTTTGCACATTCCAGTCTTTTCTTTTTCAAATTTTACAAAAGTAACAATTAATGTTTAAAATTTGAGATTTGTATAAGAATGAAATAAATAAATAAATTCAAGCAGTTATTAAATATTCTTAGCTTTTTTCAATAGTTTTTCATGATGATAAATAATAGAAATTCATCGAATAATTATAATCGTTTATTAAAACAAGTCAAAAATAATTGAAAATGATCAAAAATAACAAAATAATGATGTAATTAAAATTAATGAATTAATTAACGTTTTTTACGTAATTAATTAATACTCATTAAACGGTTATCCAAAGAAACATGCTTTAATTAATAATCATTATGAATATTAATCATTATTTAACAGGTATTGTATAATTGAATACGTACTCCGTTTAATGGTTTACAATATACCCAAATAAAAGTTATAATATTTTGTATACTTTATGGTATTAAACTGTCGAAGTCAAAACAGGGCATGAATAAATAGTTTGTACTTGGTACAAGTCTGGTAGTTTGCGAACTAGTTCGGTTTCAGTCAGGAAATTCTAGTTGTAAACTAGTATTTTTCCTGGCTAGTTTGGGGTTTCACTGCAGGGTACCGCTACATGGTAAGCCGGGGTGGTTTTACCCCTATTTAAATCATCTTCGATAGGACGTTCAGTTAGACATAATGAGATAAATTTATATAGTCATATATATGTGGGCCATATCACGCTCATTTTCCAAAATTTTAAACAATATTACTTCTTTTCAAGGGATTGTCTTTAGTAAACATTTTGAGTAAATTAGGGTTCTTAAATTTTCAAATATTGAAGTTTCAAGCATTTCTGAAACGCTTTGCTTTTATGTGGCAAGCACAATAACCGTACCGAGTTTGGTACAAATTGGAGGACGGTTACCGAGATACATATATGTGACCATAATTGGATGGTGCCACGTATGTATTTCTTAGTAAAGAACTGTTGCAGATATCAATTTTGAATAAATTAGCTTTAATATTTATTGATTTATCGAATATTTCGTACTTCTCTAAATTACCGTTATATGGAATGTGGGCGTGGTTATTGTCCGATTTTAAAAATTTCTGGTATGTTGCACCAAATCCAACAACTGTGCCAACTGTGTGTTGGAAGAAATTGGTGCAGCGGTTACCAGGATATACACATGTAACTATCCAAAAATTTATAATATTCTTAAGTATCGTCTAAAAGATCATTGTAAATATCAATTTTAGTAAATAATCTTCAGTAGTTACTAAAATGATCGCAGTTTTCGTATTTCTGAAAATACCGTTGTATGGGAGGTAGGCGTGGTTAATGTCTGATTTTGCCCATTTTCAATACCATCCGTCCTACGCCCGAAAGAAGTGCACATGCCAAGTTTCGTTAAGATATCTCAATTCTTACTCGAGTTATCGTGTGCACAGGCGGACGGACAGTCAGTCACCATTTATCGATTTCTCTTTTCATTCTGATCATTTATGTATACATTTGTCTATATATATTTTGATTCGTTTTGCCTGTTACCGAGATCATATAAGTTAATTGATTGGTTTTCACACACTTTTGAAACACAGATTATATGCTTTTTTACTGCAGACAAGTTGTTGCCCCAAAACACAGCAGAAATCTTCCAATCAGGGCTGCCAACTATCCTTAGTTATGAGGTGCCATATTGAGGATAAAAAAGTGCCAAAATGTGCCAAATAGAAAAATAAAAGTGCCAAAAAAGGTGTTATTCCTTTGAATCATTCACATTTAGCAATAAAATAAAGCTACATTTTCCAAACAAAAGTGCAATGATAAAATAAGATAAACCAGTTGAATAGCCTTTATAAATTAAAAAATTTTAGTTGAGAAAAAGAAGTGCACGCAAAGGATTTCGCAAAAATGTATTGAAATGTAAATTTTTTTTACAAAAGTGCCATTTTGGAACTTCGTGCCAAATTGAAAAATTAAGTGCTATTTGAAGTAAAATAGGGGGGCCGCGGCATAGCGTGACGTGGTGTGCGCGCCGGTCGCGCGGGGTACGCGTGGCGTGTGCTGATCTGATGACCTTCACATTAAAGATCTGATGACCATAACAAAAAAAGTATTTATTTATAAAAATTAACTCAAACTAATTTTTTCAGTATATTATGGGTTTATTCGAAAGAACATATATTCCCATTAGTTATGGAACCCGATTTCATCATGTGACTGTCTTCGCAGTAGCGCATCCTGTTAACCCAGTTCTCCAAGACCTTGTTGATGGTTTCTGGCTCTATCGTAAGAAATGCCCGACATATGCCTTAAAGGCCTGAATCGTTAATAGATTATTCGCATTATACCGGTCCTTCACGGCGTGGCACAAAAAAGTCTAAGGGCGTGAAATCGCGGCTCCGAAGGGGCCAATTGACTTCATCGAGACAGCTGATAACACAATTACCGAACTTTATCGCTCAAAATAAAAATCAAATAGATGGCAACCCTAACAAAAAATATTTTCAAACGAAAGTTTTATTAAAACTCCTTCTTTTGCCACTCATATTTCAATATTTCATTAAAATTATGTAAAAGCTAAATAAATTAGGCTTTTCAAACAGATGGCAACCTTCTTCGAAGCATTTTCAAACTGACATCTTTTAAAGCTCTTCCGTCTAATACTTTGATACATAATTCAAATTGAATTTAATTTTTTTATCATCTGGCAACCCTCCTAAACAGTTCAGATATAAATCCTTCTCAAACCCATGAACGATTAAATCACCTCTTTTAGTAATTTATTTAACTTAATAATTCATTTAAATTTAAAATTTTCAACAGCTGGCAACTCTCTTCAAACCACCAAACAAAATTTTGAGGTTTAAACTGAAGATTTCTTAGCACTCTTTCGTTTAACACCCATATTTTAATACTGTATATAACTAAGTTCGGCTTTAAAAGCAGGTGGCAACCCTTTTCAAAATATTTTGAAATTACTACCTTTTTAAACTCCTTTAGTCTGGACCCCTGTGGGGGAACATTTTGTAAATTACCTATGTAATTTCCCTGTTTAAAATTTAATTAGATTTTTTAAACAGGGGCAAAACTCTCACAGTTAAGAAGCAATTCGACTGATACCTGTGGCAACTCTTTTCAAAAGGTAAAACCTCATTGCACATCTGCAACCAAGCCTTTTAATTTGACACCTCATTTTTGAAAATCGAGCGAAGGATGGGGATATGATGGTATTGATTTATAAATAATCTCAACTTGATTTTTTAAAAGGTGGCCTTTATTTCCGGAAAAGTAAAAGCTACTGCACATCTACATATCAAGCCCTTTAATTTGATACTTCATTTTTGAAAATCAAACGAATGGTTCAGATCTGGTGACCTGGACAAAAAGTCCTTCGCGTATTATATATATAGATATAGTTAAATTCGACTTTTTAAACAGGTGGCAGCCCTTTTGAAAAGTAGCTTCGTAAATATTCTTTGTCTAACATTGCGATATATGTATATTTTAATCAACTGATCAATTAAGTTGAATTTTATTAATTAAACATGTGGCAACTCCGCTAAATATAGTTTAGAAATAAAGATTTTTCAAGCCCCCTTCGATTGATACCCATATTTTAATAATTCATTTAACTTATTTAATAATTTTAATTTAATTTGTAAACAGGTGGCAACCCTCTTCCAACACCTCAAAAATATTTTGTGCGTTCAAACTAAGGTCTTCTTAATACTCTTTCGTTTCACATCATTATTTTGACATTTCATACAACTTCTGGATAACTTAATTAAAATTTGGCATTGCAAGAAGGTGGCAACCCTCTTCAAGATATTTTTAAACGGCCACCTTCTGAAGCCCTTCTCGTTATGCGCCCATATGTTGAAACATATTTCTCCTAATTAATTTTCTTAATTCAAATTGGATTTAATTTTTTTAACAGGTGGCAACCTTCCTAAAGTTAAGTCAAGAAACAAATATTTTCAAAACCCTTTCCACTGATACCCATTTTATAACAATTTATTTTTTTAGATACATAATTTGAATGACATTTTTTAAAAGGTGGCAACTCTTTTCAAAAAAGTAAAACCTTATTACCTTCCTTTTATTAGCTCGGGATGTAACTATGTAATATTGATGCGCCTAAAAGATGCAGCGATTTCTATTACATTTCTGTTACATACCTGATGACAGTACGAATGGCAATTATAATAGGGAGGTTTTAGTTTTTTAAACTAAAATTTTATTGCATACCTGCAGTCCAAGAGTTTTAATTTGACACCTTATTTTGGAAAATCAAAAGAACGGTGCTGTTATGACGGCATTGCTTATTATATAGTTTATATTCAATTGTTCTACAGGTGGCAACTCCTTTCGTAAAAATAAAACCAGTTTGCACATCTACAGGCCAAGCGCTTTAATTTGGCACCCCATTTTTGAACATCGAACGAACGGTACAGATCTTTTATTCTGAACAAAAAAATGCCTTCGCGTATTATTTTTAATTTAATTTTTTAAAAGGTGGCAACTCTTTTCGAAAAAGTTAAGCCTTATTGCACACCTAAAGTCAGAGCCCTTTGATTTGACATCTCACTTTTGAAAATCGAACGAACGGTGTGGATCTGATGGCATTGATTATTAAATTATTTGAATGCAATTTTTTATCAGGCGGCAACTCTTTTCGAAAAAGTAAGATCTTACTGCACATCTACAGACCAAGCGCTTTAATTTGGCATCTCACTTTTGAAAATCGGGCGAACGGTACAGATCTTTTATGCTGCACAAAAAATCCCTTCGCGTATTATATATAATTGACTCTTATTTTGCGTCTAAAAATCATTGTAAATATCAATTTCCAGTAAATAAGCTTCAGTAGTTACTAAAATGTCGCAGTTTTCGTATTTTCTGACAACTACCGTTATATCGTTTTTCCTCGTGTACACAGATAAAATAAATAAACAAAAGTGGTAAACAATCTCACTTTAAAATGAGGGTGCTATTGATATGACCGATACTGTACATACGTAAATACATATATCACTGAGCACCCTAAACGTGTAGGTGTACAGTGATTTTTTTTTTAATTTCCAATGTTTTTCTTTTCAAATATTTTTGGTTAAGTTCTTATTTAAGTATGTCTCATATTCCATATTCCATAAACCATTTAAACTCAAATTCCTAACTGTACTGCAAACTTGATAGAACTCTAAAACTATCTTAAAATTTAAAACTTTTTATATATTATATATATTTCATGATCCACTAATCGGATCTTAACCGGATTAGTATGGGATCACCCCTGAGACTCTACCTTTCCGATGCAAAAGGAATTATCGAAATCGGTTGACGTTGTCCAAAGTTATGCGGTAACATACACAAAAAAAAAACATATTCCGACGAACTGATAACGTCCTCCTTTTTTGGAAGTCGATTAAAAATCAGCGCGACAAATTTTATTAAATTTAATGGGCTATAGAACTGCATACTTATATCTTTGATTTAAAATATTGAAGGTTTTATAATACTGTCTAGAATTCTACTAAATTTCCAACACATTTTCTGAAGTAACCTTTAACTTTAAAGCTCACTTTATATTTAAAGGTTGGATTAAAAATAAAGCTATATCTAAAGTTAAGCATTTCTATTATCGATTTTTGACGTATGTATGTATCTTGGTTGTAAATCAATTTAAAACCGACAATAAAATAATTTACTTTAGACACAATCATAAATTTTAATGCATCTTTTAAATATAAGGTGAGCTTTAAAGTTACAGGTTACTTGAGAAAACGGCCCTTAGAAACGTGAATTTATATGTTCATGTTATAATACTTATGAGCCATTCTTAAATAAAAAAAAATTACGAAAAATATTTAGCATGAAACCCATTGTGAATATTCAAAATTCTATATCGACTGCTGAGTCGAAGATCGGCCTATCTCGGCAGCCAGTTCGAAAACGCCCTACCTCAAAGAACTTTCGAAGAACGCCCCATTTCAGAATTTGCTTTGCACGCCTTGCTGACTTTAATTTGCTTTGATTTACTTCGAAAACTTGTTTGGCCGAATGGCGGCTTTTAACGCTGTCAAAGTAACCAGATGTCTGGTTGAAAAGTCAATATCTGTTCCCCTAACACCAAGAATTATTTTCTTAGAAAACTGTAGAAAATGTAACAAAAACTTTCATATTTATTTTTAAATTAATGCGAAATGAGGTTTGCATTTAAAAGAAATGGTAATAATGATACATATATATGTATATCTACATTTACTAAAAAAAACTATAACTTAAGAGCGATTTACTTGAAGAAAAGAGGTATAAGAAGTTTTTTCCTCTAATGTAAAATTTGTATAAGTCGGCTTTGCAACTTTTTACTATAAGATAACGATATTTGTGTTAAATATGAATATGGAAACAACGAACCATTTTTATTTTGTTTCGAATTGCTTGCATAACTTTTTTTCAAATTAAGTAAGCAAATTTTTGTTTGAATTTAAGTTTTTTGAACGGGAACATACCACTTTGTCAAAAGCCTACAAAACGCTTTCAAATAAAACGTTTGCCTATTTGAAACTTTGTTCTTAAAGCAAGTGAAGAAAAGCCGCCATTTGGCCAGCCTTTATACGTTTTAGTATATTCCAAATAATTTTTGACACTTCTCGCAGCGAAGCAAGCAAAGCAAGCCTGCATTGGGCCAGTACATTTAGTCTTTCATAATTGCCATATTTACCGCATTCATGTCTCTTTCATTTGTCTCATTCTATTGCTTTAATCAATTTTGAGTTAATTATTTTGTATCATTCACTTTTTTACACTTCCGAGCCTCAGAACTGAGTTTCTATTTTTTTACTTAAGTTCCAAGGTTCAAAGAATAAGGTGAAATCGGTTAGATAAGTGTACCACAACTTGTTTTTTTTAAGATGTCGAAAATTAAGAGTTCTAGAGATATAGCTTTTTATTAAATATATACGGAAATATTGAAAATATTATATGCAAGATCTATGGCCCTGTTCGTTGGGCGACGGGTATCGAGCTAAGATGATATGGCGAACAGAACGAGCTATTTAATGACAAGAACATAGTTAAATCAAGGAACTATCTGGGTACTGGTGATGATTCGGCACGTAGGAATCGTATATCTGTTAAATTGTATATCCGAACAAAATAGAGATAAACAGGCGATTCCTGGCTTTCAGTAGAGCTTATATTTCGTAGCCAAAATAACATGTTAACTGATCTGTTATCAACGTAATTTGATTGTAGAAACACTAGTTATTTCTCTCAGTGTATCCTCTAATAGAATCCCTTTAAATTTAGAAATATTTCCGTGCGTAACCTATTTTTCGTAATCATTTAATGCGCTCAGAGCAAAATGCTCCTGCGAGCAAACACTTACTTGCTTATACACATATAATATATATTATATAGATATGTAGATAAACCATTTTGAGTACTATGTATAGACAAAAATATGCGTATTTACATACATACATACTACGCATGTATTCTGAAATTTTTTACTCTCAAAAACATCGGAGTTTTGTCAAAATCTGTCAAAAGCAATTAAATTTTGCTTATAATTTTGGGTTCGGCAAACCAGCTTGTAACCAGGGTTGTTGCTAATATTCGCATTCGCATTCACAACCGCGGAGCTTTCGCATTGATTCGCTTTCGCATTCGCAATAATCAATGCGGAGCTTTTGCGAATGCGAATGTTTTGCTAGTGCACCGATAAACCGTATATATGGCAAACAAAATAACAAATTGTAGCCGATATTTTTGCCGGTGGTCGTGGGAGTATTTGTGTAACAAAAGTGGTCAAATGTCATATTTATCAACTTTGGTAATAATGTCTTTAAACATATTATTTTTTAAACTACATAATCGAGCTATCAAGTTCCCACTTCCACTTGACCTTTGACGTACGTCAAAGAGGACATAGTCCTTTAAAAAAAATTTTTTTTCTGTGCTTTAAATACCTGCATTGGTTTCTTTCTTTATTATGATTTTTTTTACCAATCTTAAAAAAACTACTACACGCAAAAGAAGAAAGCGTGCACTGTAATTCTTAACCAACTTTTCGTGATTTGCTTTTGTTTTTACATATATTCGTTTCAATAATTTCAAATGGGGCTCTTTGGGGAATTTATTTTAAGCAAAAATTTAAAAACCGTAATTTTGTTTACTGGTCAGGCAGTATTTTTTTCATAGGGATATACATTGGATTCTTGGCTAAAAACTTCTGTGGTAAAACTGTCCTTTCTTTGCTATTTAAAGTCAAAGAGTAAGCTCCTTCAATAGGAATTTCCAGCAGAAATGATCAACGTCTGGCTATAAAGAGAATCGATGGTCAAATAATTAAATAGCTATAGGTCTGACCTTTAATTAGATAAGAATTACGTAGCTATCTGAGATTCAAATGCTTATAATAAAACGGAGTGTTTAAAAAAAAATAACGATATTCTGATCCGATTCGGCTGGCAGCCACGACTTTAAGGACAAAATTTTGTTCAAAATTTTCATTCCTGGAAAATAATAATTTACAAAAACTAAAATCGAAAAACGCTGATGAAGTTACATATTCCCCAAATTCTGAAACAGCCTAAGGAACGAAAATGAAGGAATTTTTTTAAAAAGCTTTAGAAAAACCTGACACCTCTGGCTTGGCTAGTAAGCGCTGTTTAAGCAACGATCTCGCCATTAAATATGCTAGATTCTAATTGTTTCTTAAAATACTTGACATCCGCATTCACATCCGCATCCGCGGATGTTAGCTATTAAATATTCGCATCCGCATTCGCATCCGCGGATGTCGAAAATTCAACATTCGCAACATCCCTACTTGTAACCTATCCTCCGTAGTTCGGTTCCCTCCACACTCCTCTACGCTAGATGGTTAATGTGGCTGCTTTTGTGAATTAGTTGAGAGCAAAGTTATCTGGCAGGGTGAATATTGTGGCAGACGTGCTGGAGGGCAGAGTACTATGTTGGTATCTAGCGTATGCTTTTAATTTGTGCGGCTTAAACTGTTTGGTGCTGCTGCTGCATTTGGCTGCCACTTTCTGTAGTAAAAATGTATTGTAAAGTATTTACGTTTTTGTAACTGCAATTGCTATACTTGTTAGTGTTAATATTACTTTACGTAGTTCGCCCATTTCTGCCATCGTTGTTATTATTTCTGTTGATAATGTTGTGGGCAAAATATGTTCAACATGAATTTCGTACAACTACTCGTTTGGAATGTTAGAACGTTTTGCGAGTGCACTTACAAACAACTGATGCAACGTATGCAAATAAATATGTTGCTCACTGCGAAATATTTGCTGCCCTTTAGCAAGCAGAATACAGTTTCTAGCTCGGAGAACCATTCTCACATATTCTAACACGCGGTGGAATTAATTTTTTTTATGTAATTTTTTTTAGAAATGTTAAAAGATAGCTATTAAAAATTTATAACAATTTACGTCTTTAATTTTTCTCTTTATAACCGACTTCAAAAAAAGGAGGAGGTTATCAATTCATCGGAATTTTTTTTTAAGTATATTACCGCATAACTCTGGACCACATTAACCGATTTCGATAATTCTTTTTCTGGTGTCTCATGGGAGGTCCCATACTAATTTGGTTTAGATCCGATCATTGGATCATGAAGAAATTAACGTTACTTCTAAATTTTTATATATGAGAATTGAAGTCGGATGTGTTTTTTGCTTAAAAACTACTTGTTATTGGGACAATTTAGTTATACCAAGCCCTACAGAGGAGATGTCCGCTTACTAGAGCGTCCGTCTATGGGAGCTTTCGCTGTATATGGGTACAAAACGAAAGTGCGCTAGGAAATCTTTAGTTTTGACACTTAAAATAAATACTTATACGTTACATTAATTACTAATTGATGGGTATCAATCAAAATGGGGCTTAAAATGCTTTATCTATAAGCTTTATTTAGGAGGGTTTCCATGAGTCTAAAGATTAAAATCAACTTAATTCATAAGTTAATTGAAATATATATCGTAATGCTAGAAAAAAAGAGATTTAAGAAGATTTTGATTTGAAAATACTTTTGAAAAGGGTTGTCACCAGTTGGAAAAGTCGACTTTTACTAACTTTTACCCAAGTTTTATGAAATATTAAAAATGAGCGTCAAACGAAAGAGTTTTAAGATAGGTTTACCCTGGCATTCAATAAGCGGTCTCTAGTCACTAATAGTGACTTTTGGTGGTGAACTTGGATTTTGAGACTCAAAATCTCTCAAAAATAAGTCACTAATTTGTCAGCTGGCTAAGAACCGGTCACAAAAATAGAAGTACGGAAGAAAGGCTTATTTCTTTTCATTTTATTACAAAAAACGCGAAAATGAAGCGAGTAAATTTGTTCAACAAGAATTTCATTAGGAAATAAACCAAAATGCTTTAATATCATACAAATCTACCGAAAAAAAAATTATTTCTTTGTTTTTAAAACACTAAAATCTAAAGATTGTTAAAAAAAATAAAACTAATAAAAATAAAAAATCCTCTACGGCCGAGGAGGACTTGAACCCAGACCCTGCCGGCTGCCAGCCTAATGCTTTGACCACTCGGCCATTGCAAAGGCAAAAGGCATACATAAACACTATCAGTTGATTGTCTTGCTTTCACCACACATTTTTGGTGAATACCCAAATCATCTCAAGTCACAAAAATAGTATAAAATATATTGTTTTATTAGGAATATGCTGCGAATAAACAACCTGTTCATGAAACTTGCAAATTATTACTGGAAAAGCGTTCGCGTACTTTTTTGTAAATTTTTTCTATGAGAGCGAATTCTTAGAGATTAAGTTACTGGAGAGTTGCTGGCAAGTTACTGGATAATTTGTAAACAAACACAACTATTGTCTTTGTTATTTATTTTCCTATGATCGAACGTACGAAAGCTGCAGCGTACAGTGGTTCGGGTCGCAAATCTAGCTGGACGAAACTATTTAAACAAATACTCGTTGATGGATCTTTACACCACTTCTTACCTAGGGGATTTTTGAGTCGCTCATTACGAATCTGAAGTCACTTATCAAGAATTCAAAATGGCGGATCCAATATGGCGGACGAAATGTAAAAAAAATCGGTAGATTTCTATGAAACTGGGTATCTGGGGGTTTTCTGGGTCGTTGATTACATATCTAAAGTCTTTTACCAAAAATTCAAAATGGCGGATCCAATATGGCGGCCGAAAATTAAAAAAAATCGGTAGATTTCTATGTAACTGGGTATCTGGGGATTTTCTGGGTTGCTGATTTCGAATCTAAAGTCATTTACTTAATTTACTTTATTTACTTCGGAACGAGCATTTTCATCAGATATTTCTTTCAATTTACTAATCACATGATCACGGACACCTTGTTGTCTTTTAGAAGTTTCTGCAACACCAAATGTCAAACAACTCACTTCATAAGATTTTATTTACCATGACTAAAATTTAAGATCACAGCAAGAAACACAAATAAATTTCAGAAAAAATTTTATAACAGCGCTTAAAGATTTTCATGCCTGCTGTATAATTTTTTAATTTCAGAAAGCAGAAAATTCGCGAGGTACTATTTTTTTTAACTCTTACATAACCAAAGGTTTTATAACTCCAAGTATTTTTCTGTTTTAACACACAACCCCTCCCCCCCTCTCCACCGTGGATCCGCACTGATCTTATATTTATATTCAGATACATTCCTGTTAATAATTACTTTTGAATTTTAGATTTGACATACCGTCACTAAAATGTAAATATCTAAGCCAATTGGTTAGACTTGGTTATCGAACTTACCCTCTGCATTTGCGAAGGTGTAAAGAATAATATGCAAGTGGTTTTATAACGGCCTTCGGCGGCCTTTACTTTTCCTACTCTTTAATTTATTTTTTTAATTAATCAAAACGACGAATTTTCAGAATAAATTTGCTTATACCAATGTGGACATAAATTGCGTTATGACCTCTGAATCTATAGCGGAATAAGTGTAACTTTTTATTTATAAAGTCAATTTGCAATTATGCAAATATTTATGAGTGCAATTAGCAATCTTTTAATTTAAATTTCAGCTTTTAAAATAGAGTTTTCAAATAGGCGGCGTTGACTTACCTTTTTTTGTTTGTTTTCATATGTTAATGCTTTAATAAATACAATTTCTATTTGAATGTATTGTCAGGAATGTATTCCAAGTACTATTAAGTAGACTTATTTTGGAACGAATTTCCGTCATCCCTTGTCAAGTTTGGTTTGCAGACAAACCGGTTTCGGCGTTGTGCCATCTTCAGTGTCATTTTTCGTTTAATGACCCATAGTTATGGTCAAAATAAAGTGCACTGTAAAGTGTGTTGCAGTTTTTTTACAGATATCCCATTGAAATTTAAGCAAAAAAGCTGCAACTAACTTTACAGTGCACTTTATTTTGACTATAACTACGGGTCAATCACTTTAATCCTATTTTTAGCTAACTTAAAACAGTTAAATTAAATCAGGTTAGGGAACTTCCTATTCTTCTTAAACGGAATCGCTATATCTATAAATTATTTTATACTTTTTAGTTCTTGTTGTAATAAAAGCGTGTTTTAAGTTTTTTAACTATAATTTTATTTTCTACTTTTTAGTCTTTTGAAATCTTGCAGTTAATATTATACTACATTTGACCTTAACAAGGAAAATTTTCAATATATTTCAATTTAAATAGGTAATACACCTATTCTGAATATAAAGCAAATTTGAGCACACATGCCGAATTTTTAATTATATAGACTCACGCGCCACATAACTGCCAACATTTTTTGTGTAGTTATTTCTTTTCATGTAAGCAATATGCATTCTAAATGTGAACTTAATCGGATCATAAATATGGTTTTTCCAAATATCTCGACTCCTGCGCCACCTGTCGGCAAAATTTTTTGCGGATTTATTTATTTTCATATAAGTCATATATTTTCTAAATATGAACCACATCAGACTATAAATGCGGGTTTTACAAATAACTCGACTCCTGCGCCACCTATCGACAACATTTTTTTCGGATTTATTTCTTTTCATATACGTAATATATGTTCTAAATACGAACCAAATCAGAACATAAATGCGGGTTTTACAAATATCTCGACTCCTGCGCCACCTAGCGGATTAAAACATCTTTTAAAATGTATTGTCCTCGAGTTCTGAGCTAAGTTTGAAGTTTCAAGTCTGTAGCTCTTCGGGAAGTTTGTTAAATATTGACTGCAAAGTTCCAGGACATACAAAGATACATACATACATACAAGTGAAGTTAAATAAAAGCTTGTAAAATGACCATAATTCAGAAAAATTACAAATAAATTTTCGTTCAGAATTTTCCCCATGAAAATGGGAAAATTTTAGAAAACGCATAGTGCCATCGCATAGTCCATACAAAAATCTATAGAAATCATAGTTTTCGAATTATTTTCCCTATTTTCTGTCTGTATCGCAGCTAGTCGAAAGGTAGCTTGTTTTGTACCGCTAAGGGCGCTGGGACATTTGACGTGAATTGCCCCATTTATATAAACATATTTGAAAAGAAACCAAAATAATTTAAAAAGTAGTAGTTATGTAAAAAGGGGTATCTACATATGTATTGCTTTATTTTGGTACTTTTCAGTCCGATATTTGCGTGGTGGTCACACGAGGGAAGCAGATCATGGATAAGTATTCAAAATTTATAATATGTATTTAAATGATAAATAACAAATTCCTTTATGTAATAAGGGAGCACTATTATATTAAAACGGCCAATAACCTTTAGAAACTGCAATATGTAACCAATAGCTCGATTTGTTACTACCTGGAACATATTATGCTATTGGAACTAGTAATGTAACTAGTACGAAAGCGACAATTGTAACCGACACCGCTGCAGGGTATGTATGCCCTTTGGCCGCGCCGCTCAAAGAGTCGCAATGGCCGAGTGGTCAAAGCATTAGGCTGGTAGCCGAGAGGTTCCGGGTTCGAGTCCTCCTCGGGCGTAGAGGATTTTTTATTTTTTTATAACCGAGCGCACTTGTGCACAAGGGTATTATAACTTTGTTCACATAACGGTTGTTTGTAACAGGCAAAACGAATCGAGATAGATATAGACAAATGTATACATAAATGATCAGAATGAAAAGAGAAATCGATTAAGCGATGACAGTCTGTCCGTCCATGCTCTTCATTTGGGCGTAGGACGGATGGAATTGAAAATGA
>NW_016157182.1:103481-124107 GCF_001687245.7 Rhagoletis zephyria
GCGAAATCGGACCATAACCACGCCTACCTCCCATATAACGGTAATTTTCAGAAATACGAAAACTGCGATATTTTAGTAACTACTGAAGATAATTCACTCAAAATTGATATTTACAATGATTGTTACAAGAAAAATAAGAATATTAAAAATGTTTGGTAAATGGGCGTAGCCACGCCCTCTTATGGTTACATGTGTATATCTTGGTAACGCTGCACCAATACCAAACGGCCGAAAATTTTTAAAATCGGACAATAACCACGCCCACATCCCATATAACGGTAATTTAGAGAAATACGAAATCCTCGATAAATCAGTACATATAAAAGCTACTTTATTCGAAATTGATGGTTGCAACAATTCTTTACCGAGAAATACGTTTATGATAAAATTTTGGAAAATGGGCGTGGCACCGCCCACTTATTATTACATATATGTATCTCGCTAACCGTTCTAGCCATTTGTACCAAACTCGGTATGGTTATTGTGCTTGCCACATAAAAGCAAACCGTTGAAAATTGTTGAAATCGGACTAAAATTACGGCCGCTTTTCATATAACGGTAAATTTCAGAAATTTTTAAATTTCAATATTTCGAAATTTAATTATGCTAGTTTACTTAAAATTTATACACCCGCTTATCATGTAGCGGTAGCTTTCGGAAAGGAGGAAAACATATATTTAATACTTGTGCCGGGTATTTAATGTTCGGCTCCGCCGGAACTTAGACTTTCCTACTTGTTTTATTTAGTATTTTTTATTAGTTTTATTTTTTTAACAATCTTTAGATTTTAATGTTTAAAAAACGAAAAAAATTCAGTTTTTTTCAATACATTTGTATGATTGTTCGCGCCTAACTGGTAACCCTATTGTAAGGACCTGCTAGTTGGGCAGTACTTATCGGAGTTTGTAAGTTCTTGCTAGTTTGGTAGCACTGAGTTGTAAGCTGTCAAACCATGCTTCCGTTTTACTCTATTATTAAATCGCTTTCATCAACATAAAACGTGTATATTTTTTCATCTGGGTTAATCCGCTAAATTGTAATCGAGTTTCGACCGCTTTTAATCGCTAACATTCTGGTCCTTCGCGCCGGATCTCGAAGTCATGTTATTTTAATTGCAAACCGCGCGACTTACGCTATTTCTGTAAATTTATAATTATCTACATTCGCGTTGCCCTTACACGCAAATGTCTTCGCTCAAAATCCGCGATTCCGCTTTAAACTCCATTAAGCGACATTTGCAGTCGAGTAAAGCAGATGTGCTTTCGGTGGACGTCGAAGTGCTTTCCACGCATCTACAATTATTGGAAGAGCAGTGGGTTCGTTTTTGCGAAGCTCAACAAGAAGTGGAGCTGTCATGTGGCGACGAGAACGCTCCTATGGAGGAACAATCGCGCATACAATGCGAGGAGTGGTACATAACTGCTAAGGCCAACTTTAAACGGCTTATGTCATCGCACATACAACCACCACCGCATAATCCTGTTCCGGTTGCACATGCATCCACGTCGCTGCCAAAGATGCAGTTGCCCTCGTTTTGTGGTGATCCTACGGAATGGTTATCCTTCCACGACTCATTTTGTTCGCTGGTTAACGCGAACGCAACCCTGTCGGATGGGCAAAAACTGCAGTATCTGCGTAACTGCTTGAAAGGTGAAGCACTTAATTTGGTGAGTAGTTTGTCAGTGTGTGACAGTAATTATCGTGAGGCATGGGACTTGTTGACCTCAAGGTACAAGGTCATACGAGTCATGGTGGACAGTCACATACGGGCTCTGTCATCTATAGAAAAGGCGAGCAAAGACTCCGCTAAGGCAATCAAGCACGTACTTAATGCTACATTGCAGCACATCGGTGCGCTACGCGCGCTTGGTCGACCAACCGAGTTCTGGGATGACTGGCTCATCCACCTAACTGTATCCAAATTAGCATACGAAACCCGCAAACAATGGGAATTGTCGCTTGTGGCTGACGAGTTACCGTCGTTTAACGCTCTTCGTGAATTTCTCGAAACTCGTGCACGCTCTTTGGAGATGCTACCGCTTGCGCCTGCCAACACGAAGGTAGTTGCGAAGAATGTTCTACACACAACATGTAGCCAAGGAGAAGCATGCGACGTCGGCAAGGCGTCTGCTTGCGCTTATTGCAGTGGCGACCACAAAATATACGTTTGCTCAAAGTTTAGCCGACTCGACGCAAATAGTAAACTTTCTGCCATCAAATCTCAAGGTGCTTGCCTAAACTGCCTTAGCAAAGGGCACTTTCTTGCGAAATGTCGCAGTTCATCATTGTGCCGCATGTGTCGGCAACGCCATCACACGCTGTTGCACGCAAGTTTCAACAACCAACAGGAATCAACCGCTACGAACGCAACAAGCCAGCACGTTAGTGTCACGTCACATTACGCTGATGCTGATCGTGTCACTTTGTTGGCAACCGCCGCAGTCTTAGTACAAGACGACGCTGGTCGTTGGCAACCAGCTCGCGCCCTCCTCGATAACGGCTCGCACGCCTCATTCATAACTGAGGCCTGCGCTCAACGACTTCGACTTCCCAGACGATCTTCATCCGCTTACGTCACAGGTATAGGGGCTACCCAAGGTGGCCGTACAAAGGGAGAAGTAACCCTACGCATATCACCGCGATCATTAGACGCAAACTTCCAAGTGAGTTCATTCGTGTTACCCAAAATTACTAATGATCTTCCATCCACCGCTGTACCGACACCACCGTGACCACACATTCTGGATTTATCGCTGGCTGACCCAAGTTTCGCCAAACCTGGTCCAGTTGATATCCTTATAGGCATGGACGAAATGGACAAAATCCTACTAAATGGGTTAAGAAAGGGCCAACATGGCACTCCAATGGCGCAAAACACTGTGTTCGGTTGGGTATTGCTCGGGAACGCGGCCAATTTACTAAAGCAGCCCACATCCATAACCACCTTACACTGTGACACGCAACTATCCGAGCTGGTCAACAAGTTCTGGGAACTCGAAGAGTTACGCACGAGAAAGCATTACACTCCGGAAGAACTCACCTGTGAACAACTTTTCGAAGACACTACCAAGCGAGCTAACGATGGTAGATACGTCGTGCGCTTACCGTTGAAGAAATCCGTACCGATAGGTGAATCTAGAAGCATTGCAGTCCGAGCATTACTCCGAATGGAGAAGAGGTTTGCTGCTGACGAACAACTCTATCGAGAATATTGTAAGTTCATGGAAGAACTTCTTGACTTAGGCCATATGGAGCAAGCTGGTGCCGTTACAGGCGACACGTACTACATGCCGCACCACGCCGTGGTAAAACATTCAAGTGCCACGACTAAGCTCAGAGTAGTATTCAACGCGTCCATGAAGACGTCATCCGGAAACTCGCTCAACGATGCTCTGATGGTAGGGCCGCAGCTACAACAAGACCTATTCTCCATACTAGTTCGTTTCCGCACGCATCGCTATGGGCTGATCGCGGACATCGAGAAGATGTACCGCCAGGTTTACGTAGCAGAACAAGATGCTGACTATCAACGTATAGTATGGCGTGAGAACTCATCACAACCCATTTGCGATTATCGTCTTCTGAGAGTAACTTATGGAGTGGCTTCGGCATCGCATCTTGCTGTGAAATCGTTACATCGCGCTGCGCTGGATGCAGGCGATGCATACAAAGGGATCGCTGATGTCATTACAAGGGATTTCTACATGGACGATTTGTTAACGGGGTCGGACTCCCTGCATGACTTAATCACGCTGCAGAAAGATGTCGCCTTCGTATTGTCTAAGAGTGGTTTTGAACTGCGAAAATGGGCCACGAACTGTCAGCCGTTACGAGAACGAATACCGCACGTTTCCAAGCAAGTTTCGCATCTTTTAGCTGAAGGAAATGAAATCCGAACTCTGGGTTCCGTTTGGCACACCGATAATGATTTACTTTCTATTGCTGTCAATCTACAAGAATTACCTGACAAGATCACAAAACGCGTGTTTCTATCCGACTCAAGCAAGATATTCGATCCGCTTGGATTAGCCGCGCCCTGTACAATTCGCGCTAAAATTTGGTTACAAAGGGTATGGCGTTCAAATGTAGATTGGGACGAGTTAGTACCACTGAATGTAGCAGAAGATTGGTTGGCGCATCGAAGTGAGTTACCTAAACTTGCATCGCTTAAGCTGAAGCGTTGGCTGGGCACGGGCTCAGTGGTCGACGCGGAATTCCATATCTTTACGGACGCTTCGGAAGCTGCTTATGCGGCTGCGCTTTATTGCCGGACGCAAAACGCAAACGGTGAGATAGAGGTGGTATTAGTTGCCGCCAAAACCAAGGTAGCGCCTGTGAAGGTCATTTCGTTGCCGCGCTTAGAACTATGCGCTGCTCATTTAGGCGCAAGGCTGGTACGGCAAGTTCAATCTAGCCTCGCCTGTAAGCTCGGTAAGCTGTACGCGTGGACAGACTCCACAGTTACGTTAGCGTGGTTACAAGGTACTCCAAGTCGCTGGTCCGTCTTCGTTGCAAATCGCGTTGCGGACGTACAGGAAGTGTTGCCGGCAAATCACTGGAGACACGTCGCGTCGGAACATAATCCTGCTGATTGCGCTTCGAGGGGCATCACGCCTTCTCAGCTGCTCGCGCATCCTCTAGTGGTGGCATGGGCCGCATTGGCTGCGAGCTCACAGCGAACCTTGGCTTAATCCCTCAATACAGCTCAACACCAACCTCGAACTGAAGTCAAACAAGATGTCGCATCTAACGCAGACCGCTGGCGAATGGGATATTTTGACCAGATACCACTCGTTCAACATACTCAAGCGAGTAACCGCTTACGTAGTCCGCTTCGTAAAAAACTTACGAATTGCCGCCTCTCGCTCTAACGCAGATAAACGAAGACTGGGTCCGTTAATCTGCGCAGAAATTCAAGAAGCCGAATTAGTTTTGGTAAAGTATGTTCAATCTAACGCCTTCGAGCAAGAAGTTTTTAATTGCAGTTCAAGGAAGCCGGTACCCGTTCGGAGCAGTCTTATACGTTTACAGCCGTTTCTGGACGCTAAGGGCGTCCTACGTGTAGGAGGTCGCATCGAAAATTCTACACTTTCCAACGATGCTAAGCATCCAATAATACTGCCAAAGGGGTCTTCGTTGGCAAAGATAATCGCTGCCGAAGTGCATATCACAACGCTACATGCTGGGCCTCAAATAATGCAGGCTACGCTTCAACGTCGATTCTGGGTCCCCGGTATTCGAAGCCTCGTTCGAGCCATATATCGTAAATGTGCTCGCTGCAAACGTCTCAATCACAAGCCGCTGCAACAGCTCATGTCCCAACTTCCGCTCAGCCGTGTAACTTGTGCACTTTAGACGAAAAATAAGAAGATTATAAATTTTTGGAAAATGGGCGTAGCCACGCCCTCTTATGGTTACATGTGTATATCTTGGTAACGCTGCACCAATACCAAACGGCCGAAAATTTTTAAAATCGGACAATAACCACGCCCACATCCCATATAACGGTAATTTAGAGAAATACGAAATCCTCGATAAATCAGTACATATAAAAGCTACTTTATTCGAAATTGATGGTTGCAACAATTCTTTACCGAGAAATACGTTTATGATAAAATTTTGGAAAATGGGCGTGGCACCGCCCACTTATTATTACATATATGTATCTCGCTAACCGTTCTAGCCATTTGTACCAAACTCGGTATGGTTATTGTGCTTGCCACATAAAAGCAAACCGTTGAAAATTGTTGAAATCGGACTAAAATTACGGCCGCTTTTCATATAACGGTAAATTTCAGAAATTTTTAAATTTCAATATTTCGAAATTTAATTATGCTAGTTTACTTAAAATTTATACACCCGCTTATCATGTAGCGGTAGCTTTCGGAAAGGAGGAAAACATATATTTAATACTTGTGCCGGGTATTTAATGTTCGGCTCCGCCGGAACTTAGACTTTCCTACTTGTTTTATTTAGTATTTTTTATTAGTTTTATTTTTTTAACAATCTTTAGATTTTAATGTTTAAAAAACGAAAAAAATTCAGTTTTTTTCAATACATTTGTATGATTGTTCGCGCCTAACTGGTAACCCTATTGTAAGGACCTGCTAGTTGGGCAGTACTTATCGGAGTTTGTAAGTTCTTGCTAGTTTGGTAGCACTGAGTTGTAAGCTGTCAAACCATGCTTCCGTTTTACTCTATTATTAAATCGCTTTCATCAACATAAAACGTGTATATTTTTTCATCTGGGTTAATCCGCTAAATTGTAATCGAGTTTCGACCGCTTTTAATCGCTAACATTCTGGTCCTTCGCGCCGGATCTCGAAGTCATGTTATTTTAATTGCAAACCGCGCGACTTACGCTATTTCTGTAAATTTATAATTATCTACATTCGCGTTGCCCTTACACGCAAATGTCTTCGCTCAAAATCCGCGATTCCGCTTTAAACTCCATTAAGCGACATTTGCAGTCGAGTAAAGCAGATGTGCTTTCGGTGGACGTCGAAGTGCTTTCCACGCATCTACAATTATTGGAAGAGCAGTGGGTTCGTTTTTGCGAAGCTCAACAAGAAGTGGAGCTGTCATGTGGCGACGAGAACGCTCCTATGGAGGAACAATCGCGCATACAATGCGAGGAGTGGTACATAACTGCTAAGGCCAACTTTAAACGGCTTATGTCATCGCACATACAACCACCACCGCATAACCCTGTTCCGGTTGCACATGCATCCACGTCGCTGCCAAAGATGCAGTTGCCCTCGTTTTGTGGTGATCCTACGGAATGGTTATCCTTCCACGACTCATTTTGTTCGTTGGTTAACGCGAACGCAACCCTGTCGGATGGGCAAAAACTGCAGTATCTGCGTAACTGCTTGAAAGGTGAAGCACTTAATTTGGTGAGTAGTTTGTCAGTGTGTGACAGTAATTATCGTGAGGCATGGGACTTGTTGACCTCAAGGTACAAGGTCATACGAGTCATGGTGGACAGTCACATACGGGCTCTGTCATCTATAGAAAAGGCGAGCAAAGACTCCGCTAAGGCAATCAAGCACGTACTTAATGCTACATTGCAGCACATCGGTGCGCTACGCGCGCTTGGTCGACCAACCGAGTTCTGGGATGACTGGCTCATCCACCTAACTGTATCCAAATTAGCATACGAAACCCGCAAACAATGGGAATTGTCGCTTGTGGCTGACGAGTTACCGTCGTTTAACGCTCTTCGTGAATTTCTAGAAACTCGTGCACGCTCTTTGGAGATGCTACCGCTTGCGCCTGCCAACACGAAGGTAGTTGCGAAGAATGTTCTACACACAACATGTAGCCAAGGAGAAGCATGCGACGTCGGCAAGGCGTCTGCTTGCGCTTATTGCAGTGGCGACCACAAAATATACGTTTGCTCAAAGTTTAGCCGACTCGACGCAAATAGTAAACTTTCTGCCATCAAATCTCAAGGTGCTTGCCTAAACTGCCTTAGCAAAGGGCACTTTCTTGCGAAATGTCGCAGTTCATCATTGTGCCGCATGTGTCGGCAACGCCATCACACGCTGTTGCACGCAAGTTTCAACAACCAACAGGAATCAACCGCTACGAACGCAACAAGCCAGCACGTTAGTGTCACGTCACATTACGCTGATGCTGATCGTGTCACTTTGTTGGCAACCGCCGCAGTCTTAGTACAAGACGACGCTGGTCGTTGGCAACCAGCTCGTGCCCTCCTCGATAACGGCTCGCACGCCTCATTCATAACTGAGGCCTGCGCTCAACGACTTCGACTTCCCAGACGATCTTCATCCGCTTACGTCACAGGTATAGGGGCTACCCAAGGTGGCCGTACAAAGGGAGAAGTAACCCTACGCATATCACCGCGATCATTAGACGCAAACTTCCAAGTGAGTACATTCGTGTTACCCAAAATTACTAATGATCTTCCATCCACCGCTGTACCGACATCACCGTGGCCACACATTCTGGATTTATCGCTGGCTGACCCAAGTTTCGCCAAACCTGGTCCAGTTGATATCCTTATAGGCATGGACGAAATGGACAAAATCCTACTAAATGGGTTAAGAAAGGGCCAACATGGCACTCCAATGGCGCAAAACACTGTGTTCGGTTGGGTATTGCTCGGGAACGCGGCCAATTTACTAATGCAGCCCACATCCATAACCACCTTACACTGTGACACGCAACTATCCGAGCTGGTCAACAAGTTCTGGGAACTCGAAGAGTTACGCCCGAGAAAGCATTACACTCCGGAAGAACTCGCCTGTGAACAACTTTTCGAAGACACTACCAAGCGAGCTGACGATGGTAGATACNCTAAAATGTAAATATCTAAGCCAATTGGTTAGACTTGGTTATCGAACTTACCCTCTGCATTTGCGAAGGTGTAAAGAATAATATGCAAGTGGTTTTATAACGGCCTTCGGCGGCCTTTACTTTTCCTACTCTTTAATTTATTTTTTTAATTAATCAAAACGACGAATTTTCAGAATAAATTTGCTTATACCAATGTGGACATAAATTGCGTTATGACCTCTGAATCTATAGCGGAATAAGTGTAACTTTTTATTTATAAAGTCAATTTGCAATTATGCAAATATTTATGAGTGCAATTAGCAATCTTTTAATTTAAATTTCAGCTTTTAAAATAGAGTTTTCAAATAGGCGGCGTTGACTTACCTTTTTTTGTTTGTTTTCATATGTTAATGCTTTAATAAATACAATTTCTATTTGAATGTATTGTCAGGAATGTATTCCAAGTACTATTAAGTAGATTTATTTTGGAACGAATTTCCGTCATCCCTTGTCAAGTTTGGTTTGCAGACAAACCGGTTTCGGCGTTGTGCCATCTTCAGTGTCATTTTTCGTTTAATGACCCATAGTTATGGTCAAAATAAAGTGCACTGTAAAGTGTGTTGCAGTTTTTTTACAGATATCCCATTGAAATTTAAGCAAAAAAGCTGCAACTAACTTTACAGTGCACTTTATTTTGACTATAACTACGGGTCAATCACTTTAATCCTATTTTTAGGTAATTTAAAACAGTTAAATTAAAACAGGTTAGGGAACTTCCTATTCTTCTTAAACGGAATCGCTATATCTATAAATTATTTTATACTTTTTAGTTCTTGTTGTAATAAAAGCGTGTTTTAAGTTTTTTAACTATAATTTTATTTTCTACTTTTTAGTCTTTTGAAATCTTGCAGTTAATATTATACTACATTTGACCTTAACAAGGAAAATTTTCAATATATTTCAATTTAAATAGGTAATACACCTATTCTGAATATAAAGCAAATTTGAGCACACNAGTCTTTTGAAATCTTGCAGTTAATATTATACTACATTTGACCTTAACAAGGAAAATTTTCAATATATTTCAATTTAAATAGGTAATACACCTATTCTGAATATAAAGCAAATTTGAGCACACATGCCGAATTTTTAATTATATAGACTCACGCGCCACATAACTGCCAACATTTTTTGTGTAGTTATTTCTTTTCATGTAAGCAATATGCATTCTAAATGTGAACTTAATCGGATCATAAATATGGTTTTTCCAAATATCTCGACTCCTGCGCCACCTGTCGGCAAAATTTTTTGCGGATTTATTTATTTTCATATAAGTCATATATTTTCTAAATATGAACCACATCAGACTATAAATGCGGGTTTTACAAATAACTCGACTCCTGCGCCACCTATCGACAACATTTTTTTCGGATTTATTTCTTTTCATATACGTAATATATGTTCTAAATACGAACCAAATCAGAACATAAATGCGGGTTTTACAAATATCTCGACTCCTGCGCCACCTAGCGGATTAAAACATCTTTTAAAATGTATTGTCCTCGAGTTCTGAGCTAAGTTTGAAGTTTCAAGTCTGTAGCTCTTCGGGAAGTTTGTTAAATATTGACTGCAAAGTTCCAGGACATACAAAGATACATACATACATACAAGTGAAGTTAAATAAAAGCTTGTAAAATGACCATAATTCAGAAAAATTACAAATAAATTTTCGTTCAGAATTTTCCCCATGAAAATGGGAAAATTTTAGAAAACGCATAGTGCCATCGCATAGTCCATACAAAAATCTATAGAAATCATAGTTTTCGAATTATTTTCCCTATTTTCTGTCTGTATCGCAGCTAGTCGAAAGGTAGCTTGTTTTGTACCGCTAAGGGCGCTGGGACATTTGACGTGAATTGCCCCATTTATATAAACATATTTGAAAAGAAACCAAAATAATTTAAAAAGTAGTAGTTATGTAAAAAGGGGTATCTACATATGTATTGCTTTATTTTGGTACTTTTCAGTCCGATATTTGCGTGGTGGTCACACGAGGGAAGCAGATCATGGATAAGTATTCAAAATTTATAATATGTATTTAAATGATAAATAACAAATTCCTTTATGTAATAAGGGAGCACTATTATATTAAAACGGCCAATAACCTTTAGAAACTGCAATATGTAACCAATAGCTCGATTTGTTACTACCTGGAACATATTATGCTATTGGAACTAGTAATGTAACTAGTACGAAAGCGACAATTGTAACCGACACCGCTGCAGGGTATGTATGCCCTTTGGCCGCGCCGCTCAAAGAGTCGCAATGGCCGAGTGGTCAAAGCATTAGGCTGGTAGCCGAGAGGTTCCGGGTTCGAGTCCTCCTCGGGCGTAGAGGATTTTTTATTTTTTTATAACCGAGCGCACTTGTGCACAAGGGTATTATAACTTTGTTCACATAACGGTTGTTTGTAACAGGCAAAACGAATCGAGATAGATATAGACAAATGTATACATAAATGATCAGAATGAAAAGAGAAATCGATTAAGCGGTGACTGTCTGTCCGTCCATGCTCTTCATTTGGGCGTAGGACGGATGGAATTGAAAATGAGCGAAATCGGACCATAACCACGCCTACCTCCCATATAACGGTAATTTTCAGAAATACGAAAACTGCGATATTTTAGTAACTACTGAAGATAATTCACTCAAAATTGATATTTACAATGATTGTTACAAGAAAAATAAGAATATTAAAAATTTTTGGAAAATGGGCGTAGCCACGCCCTCTTATGGTTACATGTGTATATCTTGGTAACGCTGCACCAATACCAAACGGCCGAAAATTTTTAAAATCGGACAATAACCACGCCCACATCCCATATAACGGTAATTTAGAGAAATACGAAATCCTCGATAAATCAGTACATATAAAAGCTACTTTATTCGAAATTGATGGTTGCAACAATTCTTTACCGAGAAATACGTTTATGATAAAATTTTGGAAAATGGGCGTGGCACCGCCCACTTATTATTACATATATGTATCTCGCTAACCGTTCTAGCCATTTGTACCAAACTCGGTATGGTTATTGTGCTTGCCACATAAAAGCAAACCGTTGAAAATTGTTGAAATCGGACTAAAATTACGGCCGCTTTTCATATAACGGTAAATTTCAGAAATTTTTAAATTTCAATATTTCGAAATTTAATTATGCTAGTTTACTTAAAATTTATACACCCGCTTATCATGTAGCGGTAGCTTTCGGAAAGGAGGAAAACATATATTTAATACTTGTGCCGGGTATTTAATGTTCGGCTCCGCCGGAACTTAGACTTTCCTACTTGTTTTATTTAGTATTTTTTATTAGTTTTATTTTTTTAACAATCTTTAGATTTTAATGTTTAAAAGTAAAAAATCATTTTACGGTGTTCAACGCTGTATGTTGTTCGCGCCTAACTGGTAACCCTATTGTAAGGACCTGCTAGTTGGCAGTACTTATCGGAGTTTGTAAGTTCTTGCTAGTTTGGTAGCACTGAGTTGTAAGCTGTCAAACCATCTTCCGTTTTACTCTATTATTAAATCGCTTTCATCAACATAAAACGTGTATATTTTTTCATCTGGATCAATCCGCTAAATTGTAATCGAGTTTCGACCGCTTTTAATCGCTAACATTCTGGTCCTTCGGCCGGATCTCGAAGTCTGTTATTTTAATTGCAAACCGCGCGACTTACGCTATTTCTGTAAATTTATAATTATCTACATTCGCGTTGCCCTTACACGCAAATGTCTTCGCTCAAAATCCGCGATTCCGCTTTAAACTCCATTAAGCGACATTTGCAGTCGAGTAAAGCAGATGTGCTTTCGGTGGACGTCGAAGTGCTTTCCACGCATCTACAATTATTGGAAGAGCAGTGGGTTCGTTTTTGCGAAGCTCAACAAGAAGTGGAGCTGTCATGTGGCGACGAGAACGCTCCTATGGAGGAACAATCGCGCATACAATGCGAGGAGTGGTACATAACTGCTAAGGCCAACTTTAAACGGCTTATGTCATCGCACATACAACCACCACCGCATAATCCTGTTCCGGTTGCACATGCATCCACGTCGCTGCCAAAGATGCAGTTGCCCTCGTTTTGTGGTGATCCTACGGAATGGTTATCCTTCCACGACTCATTTTGTTCGTGGTTAACGCGAACGCAACCCTGTCGGATGGGCAAAAACTGCAGTATCTGCGTAACTGCTTGAAAGGTGAAGCACTTAATTTGGTGAGTAGTTTGTCAGTGTGTGACAGTAATTATCGTGAGGCATGGGACTTGTTGACCTCAAGGTACAAGGTCATACGAGTCATGGTGGACAGTCACATACGGGCTCTGTCATCTATAGAAAAGGCGAGCAAAGACTCCGCTAAGGCAATCAAGCACGTACTTAATGCTACATTGCAGCACATCGGTGCGCTACGCGCGCTTGGTCGACCAACCGAGTTCTGGGATGACTGGCTCATCCACCTAACTGTATCCAAATTAGCATACGAAACCCGCAAACAATGGGAATTGTCGCTTGTGGCTGACGAGTTACCGTCGTTTAACGCTCTTCGTGAATTTCTAGAAACTCGTGCACGCTCTTTGGAGATGCTACCGCTTGCGCCTGCCAACACGAAGGTAGTTGCGAAGAATGTTCTACACACAACATGTAGCCAAGGAGAAGCATGCGACGTCGGCAAGGCGTCTGCTTGCGCTTATTGCAGTGGCGACCACAAAATATACGTTTGCTCAAAGTTTAGCCGACTCGACGCAAATAGTAAACTTTCTGCCATCAAATCTCAAGGTGCTTGCCTAAACTGCCTTAGCAAAGGGCACTTTCTTGCGAAATGTCGCAGTTCATCATTGTGCCGCATGTGTCGGCAACGCCATCACACGCTGTTGCACGCAAGTTTCAACAACCAACAGGAATCAACCGCTACGAACGCAACAAGCCAGCACGTTAGTGTCACGTCACATTACGCTGATGCTGATCGTGTCACTTTGTTGGCAACCGCCGCAGTCTTAGTACAAGACGACGCTGGTCGTTGGCAACCAGCTCGCGCCCTCCTCGATAACGGCTCGCACGCCTCATTCATAACTGAGGCCTGCGCTCAACGACTTCGACTTCCCAGACGATCTTCATCCGCTTACGTCACAGGTATAGGGGCTACCCAAGGTGGCCGTACAAAGGGAGAAGTAACCCTACGCATATCACCGCGATCATTAGACGCAAACTTCCAAGTGAGTACATTCGTGTTACCCAAAATTACTAATGATCTTCCATCCACCGCTGTACCGACATCCACCGTGCCACACATTCTGGATTTATCGCTGGCTGACCCAAGTTTCGCCAAACCTGGTCCAGTTGATATCCTTATAGGCATGGACGAAATGGACAAAATCCTACTAAATGGGTTAAGAAAGGGCCAACATGGCACTCCAATGGCGCAAAACACTGTGTTCGGTTGGGTATTGCTCGGGAACGCGGCCAATTTACTAAGCAGCCCACATCCATAACCACCTTACACTGTGACACGCAACTATCCGAGCTGGTCAACAAGTTCTGGGAACTCGAAGAGTTACGCCGAGAAAGCATTACACTCCGGAAGAACTCCCTGTGAACAACTTTTCGAAGACACTACCAAGCGAGCTACGATGGTAGATACGTCGTGCGCTTACCGTTGAAGAAATCCGTACCGATAGGTGAATCTAGAAGCATTGCAGTCCGAGCATTACTCCGAATGGAGAAGAGGTTTGCTGCTGACGAACAACTCTATCGAGAATATTGTAAGTTCATGGAAGAACTTCTTGACTTAGGCCATATGGAGCAAGCTGGTGCCGTTACAGGCGACACGTACTACATGCCGCACCACGCCGTGGTAAAACATTCAAGTGCCACGACTAAGCTCAGAGTAGTATTCAACGCGTCCATGAAGACGTCATCCGGAAACTCGCTCAACGATGCTCTGATGGTAGGGCCGCAGCTACAACAAGACCTATTCTCCATACTAGTTCGTTTCCGCACGCATCGCTATGGGCTGATCGCGGACATCGAGAAGATGTACCGCCAGGTTTACGTAGCAGAACAAGATGCTGACTATCAACGTATAGTATGGCGTGAGAACTCTCACAACCCATTCGCGATTATCGTCTTCTGAGAGTAACTTATGGAGTGGCTTCGGCATCGCATCTTGCTGTGAAATCGTTACATCGCGCTGCGCTGGATGCAGGCGATGCATAAAAGGGATCGCTGATGTCATTACAAGGGATTTCTACATGGACGATTTGTTAACGGGGTCGGACTCCCTGCATGACTTAATCACGCTGCAGAAAGATGTCGCCTTCGTATTGTCTAAGAGTGGTTTTGAACTGCGAAAATGGGCCACGAACTGTCAGCCGTTACGAGAACGAATACCGCACGTTTCCAAGCAAGTTTCGCATCTTTTAGCTGAAGGAAATGAAATCCGAACTCTGGGTTCCGTTTGGCACACCGATAATGATTTACTTTCTATTGCTGTCAATCTACAAGAATTGCCTGACAAGATCACAAAACGCGTGTTTCTATCCGACTCAAGCAAGATATTCGATCCGCTTGGATTAGCCGCGCCCTGTACAATTCGCGCTAAAATTTGGTTACAAAGGGTATGGCGTTCAAATGTAGATTGGGACGAGTTAGTACCACTGAATGTAGCAGAAGATTGGTTGGCGCATCGAAGTGAGTTACCTAAACTTGCATCGCTTAAGCTGAAGCGTTGGCTGGGCACGGGCTCAGTGGTCGACGCGGAATTCCATATCTTTACGGACGCTTCGGAAGCTGCTTATGCGGCTGCGCTTTATTGCCGGACGCAAAACGCAAACGGTGAGATAGAGGTGGTATTAGTTGCCGCCAAAACCAAGGTAGCGCCTGTGAAGGTCATTTCGTTGCCGCGCTTAGAACTATGCGCTGCTCATTTAGGCGCAAGGCTGGTACGGCAAGTTCAATCTAGCCTCGCCTGTAAGCTCGGTAAGCTGTACGCGTGGACAGACTCCACAGTTACGTTAGCGTGGTTACAAGGTACTCCAAGTCGCTGGTCCGTCTTCGTTGCAAATCGCGTTGCGGACGTACAGGAAGTGTTGCCGGCAAATCACTGGAGACACGTCGCGTCGGAACATAATCCTGCTGATTGCGCTTCGAGGGGCATCACGCCTTCTCAGCTGCTCGCGCATCCTCTTGGTGGCATGGGCCGCATTGGCTGCGAGCTCACAGCGAACCTTGGCTTAATCCCTCAATACAGCTCAACACCAACCTCGAACTGAAGTCAAACAAGATGTCGCATCTAACGCAGACCGCTGGCGAATGGGATCTTTTGACCAGATACCACTCGTTCAACATACTCAAGCGAGTAACCGCTTACGTATCCGCTTCGTAAAAAACTTACGAATTGCCGCCTCTCGCTCTAACGCAGATAAACGAAGACTGGGTCCGTTAATCTGCGCAGAAATTCAAGAAGCCGAATTAGTTTTGGTAAAGTATGTTCAATCTAACGCCTTCGAGCAAGAAGTTTTTAATTGCAGTTCAAGGAAGCCGGTACCCGTTCGGAGCAGTCTTATACGTTTACAGCCGTTTCTGGACGCTAAGGGCCTCCTACGTGTAGGAGGTCGCATCGAAAATTCTACACTTTCCAACGATGCTAAGCATCCAATAATACTGCCAAAGGGGTCTTCGTTGGCAAAGATAATCGCTGCCGAAGTGCATATCACAACGCTACATGCTGGGCCTCAAATAATGCAGGCTACGCTTCAACGTCGATTCTGGGTCCCCGGTATTCGAAGCCTCGTTCGAGCCATATATCGTAAATGTGCTCGCTGCAAACGTCTCAATCACAAGCCGCTGCAACAGCTCATGTCCCAACTTCCGCTCAGCCGTGTAACTTGTGCACGGTGCTTTCTCCACAGTGCTGTAGATTTTGCTGGGCCTTACGCCTTGAAATTTTCCCACGGAAGGGGTGCTAAGTCAACGAAGGCATACATTTGTTCGTTTATATGTATGAGTACAGGCGCAATGCACCTGGAACTAGCAGGTGACCTTTCTTCAGTTGCGTTTATCGCTGCGTTCAAACGTTTCACCAACCGAAGGGGCTACTGTCAGCATATCTACTCTGACAACGGAACGAATTTCGTTGGCGCTGAAAGGGAGTTACGCATCGCATACGAACGCTGCATCAGTGACGATAAGTTGTCGTCGTACTTCACCGATACGCATACCACTTGGCATTTTAATCCACCCAGCGCCCCTCACATGGGCGGTTATTGGGAAGTGGGCATAAAGCGCGTCAAGTATCACTTAAAGCGTGCGCTGAATTCAACACTCCTGGCTTATGAAGAATTTTCAACCGTGCTAACCGAGGTCGAGGCTTGTGTGAACTCTCGTCCTATCTGCTGGATATCCACAAACATTAACGATTTGGAAGTCTTGACTCCCGGCCATTTTTTAGTTGGCGAACCTTTGAAGACGCTCCCCGATCCCGATGTGGAAATGTTCAAGGGTTCTCTTTTCCAACGATGGCAGCTCATCACGTCAATAAGACAACACTTCTGGAAGCGCTGGCGTGACGAGTATCTTGTAAACCTTCAGCAAAGAACAAAATGGTTCCGCTCAACGCCAAATCTGCAGAAGGACGATGTGGTTGTCATACACGATAACAACGCCCCACCTACCAAATGGAAACTTGGACGTGTACTTGATAGCCACCCCGGCACCGACGATCGCGTGCGTGTTGTCAGCTTAAAGACCGCAGAAGGTGAACTCTTGAGACCCATTTCGAAACTAACGCTGCTGCCGACAAAAACTGATATATTTACTACCTGAATTTCCACTCAATTTAAAATGTTAATCTAATTTTGAACGGTCGTTCAAGGCGGCCGGTATGTTCGCGCCTAACTGGTAACCCTATTGTAAGGACCTGCTAGTTGGGCAGTACTTATCGGAGTTTGTAAGTTCTTGCTAGTTTGGTAGCACTGAGTTGTAAGCTGTCAAACCATGCTTCCGTTTTACTCTATTATTAAATCGCTTTCATCAACATAAAACGTATATATTTTTTCATCTGGGTTAATCCGCTAAATTGTAATCGAGTTTCGACCGCTTTTAATCGCTAACAATAATATTAAAGCATTTTGTTTTATTTCCTAATGAAATTCTTGTTGAACAAATTTCCTCGCTTCATTTTCGCGTTTTTTTAACAAAATGGAAAGAAATAAGTTTTTCCCCATACTTCTATTTTTGTGACCGGCTCTTAGCCAGCTGACAGATTAGTGCCTTATTTTTGAGACTAGAGACGTGAGGCAGCGTACTGAATACCAAATAGTCTCAAAATCCAAGTTCACCACCAAAAGTCACTATTAGTGACTAGAGACCGCTTACTGTTTAAAAATATTTTTGAATAGAGTTGCCACCTATTATAAAACTCATATGTATATTAATATATGTAAAGATATAATACGCGATCGCATTTTTTGAAGGTTCAAAAATGAGATGTCAAGTTAAAAAGTTTGGCCTTTACATTTGCAATAAGGTTTCACTGTTTGAGCTAAGAACTTTTTTAGCGGTACAGAGCGAGACCACTCTTTATTCATAAACGACTGGACGGCTTTTGATGAAGTTTGCTTACAATTTTGACTACCATTTGGAATATTTTAGGTTGCCACCTGTTTAATTTTGTATACGCTAGTTATTCATATTATTAGTTAAGGAAACATCAAAAGTGAATACACCAACTCTCAACGCGAAAAAAATAAATTTATAGAGCCTCGGAAAATGTTATGCAAAACTACTAAATGATTTCACATGAGATATTTGCTCTTATTTGAATAAAATCTAATGTCCATTTTTTAATTTAATTTTATTTTTACTGCTTCGCACATAATTCTAGCATTTTAAATTAAATGTAAATATTTATACAATCCATTTTCTGCTTGCTTAACACTCTAGGTTTTTTTTATATAACGCGTAAATAGAACCAAATATATGTGTATAGTACATACATACATACATAACATATATATTACATACACATATATTTTTGATTTGTAAACCAAACAACTAACAATCTCTGCTCTATTATTTGTATGTTCCTTATTCTATAATATAATGTTTGTAATGTATGTATGTATATTTGCGTTCGTTTATTATAAACTAACATCATATCAAATTACAAATAAGTATACACATATATATCCATATCTTAATATCTATTTATCTCTCCATTTTGATTTAAATTTTTTGTTATTTATATACACGGTCTTTTATTCCTATTCTAAATTTGATACGTTTATGAATTACTATGCATTTTATTTTCATGTATCGAATGCTGTCGCATCTCTCTTTAAATATTTGTGTAGTTTGAACCAGATTTCCATAGATTTGCAAAGTGGAAGTACGTATCAAATTAACTCAACCAAAAATATCAATCGTATTTCCTTTCTTCTTTGTTATCGTACCTGTACTTAAATTGAAAGTAGAGAGTATGTAGTGCCTTGAAATATCTCAGTTATTATTCATTTGGTTAGTTTTGATTTATTAAGCTTATCGATTATATACAAAGATCCTACATGCGTACCAGGGTTATTACGAATATCCGCATTCGCAACCAAAGAGCTTCCGCATTAATTAATTCGCTTTCGCATTCGCAATAATCAATACGGAGCTTTTGCGAATGCGAATGTTGTGCAAGTACACCGATAAAACGTATATCTGGCAAACAAAATGACAAATTGTAACCAATATTTTTGCCGGTGGTCGTGGGAGTTTTTGTGTAACAAACCTGGTCAAATGTCATATTTATCAACTTTTATAAACATTTCTTTAAGCATATTATTTCTTAAACTATATAATCGAGCTATCAATGGGCAGTCATACAAGTTCCCACTTCTACTTGACCTTTGACGTACGTCGTTTTAATAATACTAGTATCGCCCAGTGGTCGAAATTCAACCACATCACTTATTTTGTACACCTTTTTATTTTGCTTGTGACGATTTTAGGCTCCATCAGCACCTCTTTTCGTCTATGTCACTAATATTGTTAGGGGGGTTATATTCCATCGGTTAAATAATCTTATAATTCATAGGAACAGAAGGGAGAATTAAATTTGTATGGGAATTCGAATGCGTAGTAATATATAAGATGACACGTTGATTCTCTAACTGATATTGGGACTGAACTTTTACCAATCGGGACTTAATAGTTTTTTCTTTAAGTTTTCGCTCAAAGTGGCTCTTAGAGGGTTAAAAACTAAATTCGGCACATCTTCACTAACTCATCTTTCATCTGATATGGGTTTAATTTAAATCAATGGGGATTAAGTACCTCAAAAGTGTACCACAAAAATCATGTTTGCGTATTAAAATATAAGATGTCATTTTGCTTCTCGAGCTGAACTTGTACCAATCAGGTTTGTAAACAATTTTTTTTTTCAAATATTTTACTCAAAGTGCGTCATAGGGGGTTAAAAACCAAATTCGGAACATCTACGCCAACTCATCTTTCATTTGATATAATTTTCATTTAAACAGATTTTTTTAAATATTTTTTAATAGTGGCTCTTAGAGGGTTAAGAACTAAATTCGGCATATTCAATTCAATGGGGATTAAGTACCTAAAAAGTGTACCACAAAAATCATGTTTGCGTATTAATATATAAGATGTCATGTTGATTCTTTAGCTGATATTCGGGCTGAACTTGTACCAACCCAGCAAAAAACACGATTAACACAGAAACGAAAGTGTAAACGAGCTAGGCGATGGGAATCGCTTACCCTTNAACGAAAGTGGAAACGAGCTAGGCGATGGGAATCGCTTACCCTTTCGCTTCAAGAAGGCCTTATTTTAACATGGGCATGTCATTGGAGGTAAGCCCTTACCCGCAGCATTACCTTCAAACGAAGGGAGAACGCATGGATAAACAGAATCCAGAGAAGCGAACAAAGAATGCCTTACAGGGAAACTAATGTAGAATGCCTAGATAAGTACATACTTATTTATATATAGTTGAAAGCAGAAAATGTCTTAAAAGATTAAAATTAATTACAATTTTTATAAATCAGCTTTTATACATACATATGTATGTATTTAGGTATTTAGATTTTCTTAAAAATCGGTATGTACATATATGCATATTTAATTAAGCTTAAAATTGTACTTCCCCACTCTCGTACTTCACTTCATTGACTGACTTAAATTTCGCTGCAAATTAAACAAAGCAAAACATGATTTTTATGCGAGACAAATTTCCACAGAAAGTAACGGTAGAAAAAGAATTTTTGG